>NC_088413.1:47868904-48168904 GCF_034236695.1 Oncorhynchus nerka | reverse complement strand
GGACTACAAGAAGAAACCCAGCCCAGTCACGGACCAGGATGTCTTGCTCCCAGGCAGACTAAATAACTTTTTTGCCCGCTTTGAGGACAATACAGTGCCACTGACACGGCCTGCAACGAAAACATGCGGTCTCTCCTTCACTGCAGCCGAGGTGAGTAAGACATTTAAACGTGTTAACCCTCGCAAGGCTGCAGGCCCAGACGGCATCCCCAGCCGCGCCTCAGAGCATGCGCAGACCAGCTGGCCGGTGTGTTTACGGACATATTCAATCAATCCCTATACCAGTCTGCTGTTCCCACATGCTTCAAGAGGGCCACCATTGTTCCTGTTCCCAAGAAAGCTAAGGTAACTGAGCTAAACGACTACCGCCCCGTAGCACTCACTTCCGTCATCATGAAGTGCTTTGAGAGACTAGTCAAGGACCATATCACCTCCACCCTACCTGACACCCTAGACCCACTCCAATTTGCTTACCGCCCAAATAGGTCCACAGACGATGCAATCTCAACCACACTGCACACTGCCCTAACCCACCTGGACAAGAGGAATACCTATGTGAGAATGCTGTTCATCGACTACAGCTCGGCATTCAACACCATAGTACCCTCCAAGCTCGTCATCAAGCTCGAGACCCTGGGTCTCGACCCCGCCCTGTGCAACTGGGTACTGGACTTCCTGACGGGCCGCCCCCAGGTGGTGAGGGTAGGCAACAACATCTCCTCCTCGCTGATCCTCAACACGGGGGCCCCACAAGGGTGCGTTCTGAGCCCTCTCCTGTACTCCCTGTTCACCCACGACTGCGTGGCCACGCACGCCTCCAACTCAATCATCAAGTTTGCGGACGACACAACAGTGGTAGGCTTGATTACCAACAACGACGAGACGGCCTACAGGTAGGAGGTGAGGGCCCTCGGAGTGTGGTGTCAGGAAAATAACCTCACACTCAACGTCAACAAAACTAAGGAGATGATTGTGGACTTCAGGAAACAGCAGAGGGAACACCCCCCTATCCACATCGATGGATCAGTAGTGGAGAGTGTAGCAAGTTTTAAGTTCCTCGGCATACACATCACAGACAAACTGAATTGGTCCACTCACACTGACAGCGTCGTGAAGAAGGCGCAGCAGCGCCTCTTCAACCTCAGGAGGCTGAAGAAATTTGGCTTGTCACCAAAAGCACTCACAAACTTCTACAGATGCACAATCGAGAGCATCCTGGCGGGCTGTATCACCGCCTGGTACGGCAACTGCTCCGCCCTCAACCGTAAGGCTCTCCAGAGGGTAGTGAGGTCTGCACAACGCATCACCGGGTCAAACTACCTGCCCTCCAGGACACCTACACCACCCGATGTTACAGGAAGGCCATAAAGATCATCAAGGACATCAACCACCCGAACCACTGCCTGTTCACCCCGCTATCATCCAGAAGGCGAGGTCAGTACAGGTGCATCAAAGCTGGGACCGAGAGACTGAAAAACAGCTTCTATCTCAAGGCCATCAGACTGTTAAACAGCCACCACTAACATTGAGTGGCTGCTGCCAACACACTGTCATTGACACTGACCCAACTCCAGCCACTTTAATAATGGGAATTGATGGGAAATGATGTAAATATATCACTAGCCACTTTAAACAATGCTACCTTATATAATGTTACTTACCCTACATTATTCATCTCATATGCATACGTATATACTGTACTCTACATCATCGACTGCATCCTTATGTAATACATGTATCACTAGCCACTTTAACTATGCCACTTTGCTTACTTTGTCTACATACTCATCTCATATGTATATACTGTACTCGATACCATCTACTGTATGCTGCTCTGTACCATCACTCATTCATATATCCTTATGTACATATTCTTTATCCCCTTACACTGTGTATAAGACAGTAGTTTTGGAATTGTTAGTTAGATTACTTGTTGGTTATCACTGCATTGGAACTAGAAGCACAAGCATTTCGCTACACTCGCATTAACATCTGCTAACCATGTGTATGTGACAAATAAGATTTGATTTGATTTATAGTTTGGAGGGCAGTGGTTTAAAACAGTATCTCCTTTCTTGCATTTTAGCCTGTGTTCAGCATCCTTCTTATTGTATAATTTCAAGGTGGTGTAAAATTTAAAGTTTTTTCTTTTCTCCTAGCCTGTGTTGCTGGACAGCAGCAGTATCCTTCCTGATCGCATCCTTCTCATGGACACCTTCTTCCAGATCCTCATCTACCATGGAGAGGTACAGTCATCAGTCATCCAATCAAAATCAACATGCCCATTCACAGACTACTTCAAAACTGTCCTCATCAGTGACAGGACACGACCCTCCATGTCCTCCTCATGGTCTCACCACTCACACAGCTACGATCTATACACGCGGAGAGAGGTGGCTCTCTATCAAGTGATTCTATCGTAACACTAGACTGATTTCCTTTCTGGTTGCAGCCAGATACTTTTGTACTTATTTGACATTTGTGAATAGATGGGTGAGCAGCTGGTGAGCGATCAATACAGACAGATCTTCAATGTATTGTCAGAGTGGGGTTCAATGGCCAAGAGTCCAGTGAGACGCACTGTTATGAAGAGGGTGACTGTTTCCTATTGAAATCAAATCCTATGTCAGGTATTGCTATTGAAGTCGAGCAAAACCAATCTGCTCTTTTAGACTTGTCTCAAATTTTCTCAGCGCTGTAAAGGTCTAAATGTAACTCTTCATGTCTTCAGGACCACACTGACTGTTCCCGTTCCCTCTCTCGTTCTTTCTCTCCATCTCTTCTCTCTCTCTCTGTACCTCTCTCTCTGTCTATCCATCAGACTGTGTCTCAGTGGCGTAAGGCAGGCTACCAGGAGTTGCCAGAGTACGAGAACTTCCGCCACCTGCTGCAGGCTCCTGTGGACGACGCCCAGGAGATCCTCCACAGCCGCTTTCCTATGCCCCGCTACATAGACACAGAGCACGGCGGATCACAGGTGTGTGTGAACACACACAAACATTTCTTAGAATGTCAACCGTGAAGTCTATTGAACCTCCTGTATTGATGTTCTTGTTGTGTTCTAGGCTCGTTTCCTGCTATCTAAAGTAAACCCATCACAAACCCACAACAATATGTATGCATGGGGCCAGGTAAGACTTCATTTTCTACTAAAAGTACACATTTCTAAGGATGGTGTTATTTGTATGGTTTTATGTTAAGGCAGAGCATGTTGCCTATTTTGAATGGCGTGTATTGTATGTGTGTAATGATGTGTGTGTTAGCACTAATGAGAGGAAAGAGACCTTGCACTTGGTTTTCAAGGCTTACAGCTGCTACTACTGCTTATTAGAGGAGACACAGAAAGTAGTGGACATGTGGAACCTTCTGGATTGTTACATGGACACAGTAACATGCACTCTTGAGACACACTTCTTCTCTTGTTCTTGACTCATAATTTTTCTACAACTCCTACTTGTTGTCAGTTTAAAGTCTGAACAAATGAGTGTAGTCCTCCCACTTTTTTTGTGTGTGTGTGGAGAAAGGTGTCACTAGTTTCCAAGATTATATAAGTGAAATTCCAAACCAATGATTGCTGTGGAATTGCCCATAACTGAATCCCACTCTCCTCCTCTCTGTGTGTAGGAGTCAGGTGCTCCGATCCTGACGGATGACGTCAGTCTCCAGGTGTTCATGGACCACCTGAAGAAGCTGGCTGTGTCCAGCGCAGCCTGAGACTCAGACCAACGCCATGGTAACCACTGAGCATCATCAACCTAAATACTATATGAACCCAGTGTTGCTCAACAGTAGTCAACTGATGCTATACATGGGAGTGAACAACCAAAAGAGAATACCTCTTTCTCCTTTTTATATTGAAAACGAAGAGCTTTGTACAGAGAATGATCTGCAGTATAGCCTTTTTATGACACTAGTTGGTCAATTATTGTAAAAACTCAAAACAAAACAAAACATCAGTTGTTGCCTACCAGCTAAATGTTTGGTCCCAGATCAGTATGTAAGATGAGTCTGGTATTCATGTACTTTTCCCCCAGAACACTAAATAACCCAGCATCCAGTCAGTTATTTTATTGTGATGCCCAATGGAGTTACTTTATATAACATTTTCTGTCTGTTTCTATTTAAAAAGAAATATATATATGTATATATATATGTATATATATATATATATCTTGTATCAGAGAAATATATAATATCATCCAGTCCGTCAGACGTGAGTGGTAGGCTACAGAAAGAGTGGGTGTCGTGTCGTCGGATGGTACAGATTGGAGAATCCAATACAATGGTATCTAATTAGAGCTAAGTGTTTTTTGTTCTTCACCCTGCGTACGCCACAGAATAATGGGTTATTTCAGACCTTTTAGTGTGTGCTGTCTAATTCATGTTAGTCATTCATATCAAACAGTCATTGTGGTTAAAACCAAACCTAAGAAACATGATAGTATACTATACAGACTGTGGTACTAACATGCTCCACCCTACAGAGTATAGCAGGGTATGAAAGCTGCCTTCCCTTTTCTCTGCATTTGATATAATTTCTGAAAGTGTTGTTTCTGACATTTCTAATAAAATACCTTGTTCAAACACAAATATATTTTAACATTTGTTATCTGATTTACTGTGAGTGTTGTTTAACTAGTATATATCTGTTTTTATTAACTTGTATGTTTGTACATGCCGCTGTCCTTGAAATTGTAAGTAACAATCACAAACTGAACTGAAGAGAACCACCAAAGAACATGGCAAAATGTTGTTTTGTGAAAAGTTAAATCGATTTGAGATTAAGTCATTCGAGAACATTGATTCAAAGAAAGCAGGCTAGAATATCCATAGCACTGCTATACAAAGCTAGTCTCTGAGATGACCAACAGAGCACAGCATACCTCACTGAACTCTGAGGTTATCTATTTACAGAGGGAGAGCATTCACTGTGTGGCCTTTCAGTTGTACAATAACACCACAGCCATTTTGCTTCAGCTTTTCACTGGAGCAGACCAAAATGTATCTATTGTTACTCAATAGAGTCTGGTTTACGAACTCAAAATTACACAACCTGAAATTACATTTGAAAGGATGAGTCGGCTATTGTATTAAGCGGCATATTTTCTTGTAAACCTACATAAAGCATTGTTGGTCACATGCTACAGGTGATGGGTTTGGATTTCTGAACTTGAAATATTATGAATCATTAGTTATGCTAGAGACATATGGGGTGCCATAGTCTAGGGTCTACACAATAAATTCATGGTAATCTGTAGGAAGAAGGTACAGTTGAAGTCGGAAGTTTACATACACTTAGGTAGGAGTCATTAAAACTCGTTTTTCAACCATTCCACAAATTTCAAGTCAGTTAGGACATTACTTTGTGCATGACACAAGTAATTTTTCCAACAATTGTTTACAAACAGATTATTTCACTTAAAATTCACTATCACAATTCCAGTGGGTCAGTGCCTCTTTTCTTGACATCATGGGAAAATCAAAAGAAATCAGCCCAGACCTCAGAAAAAAATTCTGGTTCATCCTTGAGAGCAATTTCCAAATACCTGAAGGTACCACGTTCATCTGTACATACAATAGTACGCAAGTATAAACACCATGGGACCACACAGCCGTCATACCGCTCAGGAAGGAGACACGTTCTGTCTCCTAGAGATGAACGTACTTTGGTGCGAGAAGTGCAAATCAATCCCAGAACAGCAGCAAAGGACCTTGTGAGGATGCTGGAGGAAACGGGTACAAAAGTATCTATATCCACAGTAAAACGAGTCCTATATCGACATAACCTGAAAGGCCACTCAGCAAGGAAAAAGCCACTGCTCTAAAACCGCCATAAAAAATCCAGACTACGGTTTGCAACTGCACATGGGGACAAAGATCATACTTTTTGGAGAAATGTCCTCAAAAATAGAATTGTTTGGCCATAATGACCATCATTATGTTTGGAGGAAAAAGGGGGAGGCTTGCAAGCCGAAGAACAACATCCCAAACGTGAAGCATGGGGGTGGCAGCATCATGTTGTGGGGGTGCTTTGCTGCAGGAGGGACTGGTGCACTTCACAAAATAGATGTCATCATGAGGAAGGAAATATATATATTGAAGCAACATCTCATGACATCAGTCATGAGTTAAAGCTTGGTTAAAGCTTGGTCGCAAATGGGTCTTCCAAATGGACAATGACCCCAAGCATCAGATCAAAGTTTATTTATCACGTGCGCCGAATGCACCTTACAGTGAAATGCTTACTTACAGGCTGTAACCAACAGTGCAATAAAGGTATTAGGTGAACAATGGGTAAGTAAATAAATAAAAACAACAGTAAAAAAGACAGTGAAAAATAACAGTAGCGAGGCTATATACAGTAGCAAGGCTATAACAGTAGCGAGGCTATATACTGTCACCGGTTAGTCGGTCTGATTGAGGTAGTATGTACATGTAGATATGGTTAAAGTGACTATGCATATGATAAACAGAGAGTAGCAGTAGTGTAAAAGAGGGGTTGGTGGGTGGTGGGACAGTGCAGACAGCCCGGTTAGCCAATGTTCGGGGGCACTGGTTGGTCGGGCTAATTGAGGTAGTATTCTACATGAATGTATAGTTAAAGTGACTACCACTGTTGTGTCGTCTGCAAACTTAATGATGGTGTTGGAGTTGTGCCTGGCCATGCAGTCGTGGGTGAACAGGGAGTACAGGTGGGGACTGAGCACGCACCCCTGAGGGGCTCCAGTGTTGAGGATCAGCCTGGCAGATGTGTTGCTACCTACCCTCACCACCTGGGGGCAGCCCGTCAGGAAGTCCAAGATCCAGTTGCAGAGGGAGGTGTTTAGTCCCAAGATCCTTAGCTTAGTGATGAGCTTTGAGGGTACTATGGTGTTGAACGCTGAGCTGTAGTCAATGAATAGCATTCTCACGTAGGTCTTCCTTTTGTCCAGGTGGGAAAGGGCAGTGTGGGGTGCAATAGAGATTGCATCATCTGTGGATCTGTTTGAGCGGTATGCAAATTAGAGTGAGTCTAGAGTTTCTGTGATGATGGTGTTAATGTGAGCCATGACCAGCCTTTCAAAGCACTTCATGACTACGGACGTAAGTGCTACGGGTCTGTAGTCATTTAGGCAGGTTGCCTTCGTGTTCTTGGGCACAGGTACTATGGTGGTCTGCTTGAAACATGTTGGTATTACAGACTCAAATCAGGGACATGTTGAAAATGTCAGTGAAGACACCTGCCAGATAGCCAGCACATAACCGGAGCACACGTCCTGGTAATCCGTCTGGCCCCGCAGCCTTGGGAATATTGACCTTTTTAAATGGTCTTACTCACATCGGCTACGGAGAGCGTGATCACACAGTGTTGCTTGCCTCGAAGCGAGCATAGAAGTGATTTAGCTCGTCTGGTAGGCTCATGTCACTGGGAAGTTCGTGGCTGTGCTTCCCTTTGTAGTCTGTAATAGTTTGCAAGACCTGCCACATAAGACGAGCATCGGAGCCAGTGTAGTATGACTCAATCTTAGCTATGTATTGACGCTTTGCCTGTTTGATGGTTCGTCGGAGGGCATAGCAGGATTTCTTATAAGCTTCCGGGTTAGAGTCCCGCACGTTGAAAGCGGCAGCTCAAATCAAAATCAAATCAAAAATCAAAAGCGGCAGCTCTACCCTTTAGCTCAGTGCGAATGTTGCCTGTAATCCATGGCTTCTGGTAGGGGTATGTATGTACAGTTACTGTGGGGACGACGTCCTCGGTGCACTTATTGATAACGCCAGTGACTGATGTGGTGTACTCCTCAATGCCATCGGAAGAATCCCGGAACATGTTCCAGTCTGTGATAGCAAAACAGTCCTGTAGTTTAGCATCTGCTTCACCTGACCACTTTTTTATAGACCGAGTCACTGGTGCTTCCTGCTTTAATTTCTACTTGTAAGCGGGAATCAGGAGGATAGAATTGTGGTCAGATTTACCAAATGGAGGGTGAGGGAGAGCTTCGTATGCGTCTCTGTTTGTGGAGTACAGGTGTTCTAGATTTTTTTCCCCCTTTGGTTGCACATTTAACATGTTGATAGAGATTTGGTAGAACTGATTTAAGTTTCCCTGCATTAAAGTCTCCGGCCACTAAGAGCGCCGCCTCTGGGTGAGTGGTTTCCTGTTTGCTTATTTCCTTATACAGCTGACTGAGTGCGGTCTTAGTGCCAGCATCCGTCTGTGGTGGTAAATAAACAGCCACGAAAAGTATAGCTGAAAACTCTAGGCAAATAGTGTGGTCTGAATACAAGCTAAATCTAGAGACTACCTTAGATTTCGTGCACCAACTGTTGTTTACAAATATGCACCCCCTGCAGGTGCAGCGTATATCCCACTAGCTGAATATCCATGTCATCATTCAGCCTCGATTCCGTGAAACATAACATATTACAGTTTTTTGATGTCCCGTTTGTAGAATATTCGTGATCGTACCTCGTCTAATTTATTGTCCAATGACTGCACGTTGGCGAGTAATATTGACGGTAACGGCAGCTTTCCCACTCGCCTTCTGTAAATCCCTACGAGGCACCCTGCTCTGTGTCCTCTTTACCTGCATCTCTTCCTCTTGCCAGTAATTGGGATGTTGAACTTGGAGAAGGAACAGTTTATTGCCCGTGTCACTTAACTTCCTGCCGAGCAATACAGATGTAATGTTTAGAGAGAAGGAGGAGACCACCCAGATTTGGGTGTATGTATATTACCACTGATGGAAATATGTTTTTGTCTCATGCAGCTGTATCGACCCAATGGGTGAAAACTTGGTTTGAGCTTTATTAAGCATCCGTGAGTTTAAATAACGCAGGTTATATAGGGAAAATGACTCATAATTCCCAAATAAGCTCTTTGTGTACTATTTGTTCAAAGTAAGTAAATGCCACAAAAACAATTGACGGACCAATCATCAGACAGACAGGTCGAGTGGCAAATGAGGGAGCCCTTCCCCAAATACTAAATAACCAGTCGCCTGCCCTCTGATCGTTATCACTGCTTTTCCTCACAGACTTGATTTGTTTTCCTGTTTAACTCTTCACAGGTGTGCCATTAATCCTGCGCTCGGTGGCGTAACCTCAGTTCTCGTCTTTTGTATTGGATAATTTTACCGAAAGGAAAGTTTTCGCTTTGGGTAAGGATTTGCTTCACTGCTTGGAATATACGGCAGGTAGCCTAGTGGTTAGAGCATTAGACCAGCAACCGAAAGGTTGCTAGATCGAATCCCTGAATTGACAAGGTTCTGCCCTGAACAAGGCATTTAACCCACTGTTCCTAGGCTGTCATTGTAAAATAAGAATAAGACATGCCTAGTTAAATAAAACAAATAAACTGCTTTTCTTCCTTTGTCTCCTGTTGTAGCTAGCGTCACACGGCTAGCTGCGAAGACTTGGCTAACATGGCTAGATCGCTGCAAGACTAGCTATCCTACCGACTATTACTAGACCGACAGTCCTAGCACTGCTGCTTATCAGTTGAGAGACAGACTTTTGTTCAATGCAAGACCAACATAGTGCTAGCTTGCTTTGGCTAACTTTGTGCTAACTTTCCAATGTGACAAACACTACGTTGACATTATTATTATTTTTAAATTATTTATTTTTCTCCCCAATTGGTAGTTACAGTCTTGTCCATCGCTGCAACTCCCCTACAGACTCAGGAGAGGCGAAGGTCAAGAGCCATGCGTACTCCGAAACACGATCCTGCCAAGCCGCACTGCTCACTTAACCCGGAAGCAAGCCACCCCTATGTGTTGGAGGAAACACCGTCCAAAATGTGGAAAAAGGTCTGAATACTTTCCGAATGCACTGTATATATACTCACAGTGACTAAACAACAGTATGACCATCGTTCAATGACTTTATATACACTATATATACACAAATGTTTGTGGACAACCCTTCAAATTAGTGGATTCGGCTATTTCCGTTGCTGACAGGTGTATAAAATCGAGCATACGGCCATGCAATCTCCATAGACAAACATTGACAGTAGAAGGGCCTTACTGAAGAGCTCAGTGAATTTCAACGTGGCACCGTCATAGGATGCCACCTTTCCAACAAGTCAGTTTATTACATTTCTGCCCTCCTTGAGCTGCCCTGGTCAACTGTATGTGCTGTTATTGTGACGTGGAAACATCTAGGAGCAACAACAGCTTAGTCGCAAAGTGGTAGGCCACAGAACGGGGCCGGCGAGTGCTTAAGCGTGTAGCGCGTATAAATCGTCTGTCCTCAGTTGCAACACTCACTACCGAGTTCCAAACTGCTTCTGGAAGCAACTTTAGCGCAATAACTGTTCATTGGGAGCTTCATGAAATGGATTTCCATGGCGAGCACCCGCACCCAAGCCTAAGGTCACCTTACGCAATGCCATGCATCGGCTAGAGTGGTGTAAAGCCTGCCGCCATTGGACTCTGGAGCGTTGAAATGCATTCTCTGGAGTGATGAATGAAGCTTAACCAGATGGACGAATCTGGATTTGGCAGATGCCAGGAGAACATCTACCTGCCCAAATGCATAGTGCCAACTGTAAAGTTTGGTGGATGAGGAATAATGGTCTGGGGCTGTTCATGGTTTGGGCTAGGCCCATTAGTTCCAGCGAAGGGAAATCTTAACTCTAATACATACAATGACATTCTAGATGATTCTGTGCTTTCAGTTTTGTGGCAACAGTTTGGGGAAGGCCCTTTCCTGTTTCAGCATGACAATGCCCCTGTGCACAAAGTGAGGTACATACAGAAATGGTTTGTCGAGACTGTTGTGGAAGAACTTGACTGTCCTGCACAGAGCCCTGACCTCAACTCTATCGAACACCTTTGGGATGAACGCCAACTGCAAGTGAGGCCTAATCGGCCAACATCAGTGCCCAACCTCACTAATGCTCGTGGCTGAATGGAAGCAAGTCCCCGCAGCAATGTTCCAATATCTAGTGGAAAGCCTTACCAGAAGAGTGGAGGCTGTTATAGCTGCAAATTTATGTTTTTAGCAGCAAAATGGGGGCTAACTCCCTTTTAATACCCATGATTTTGGAATGAGATGTTCGATGAGCATGTGTCCACATACTTTTGATTAGAGGTCGACCGATTATGATTTAACGCCGATACCGATTATCGGAGGGCCACAAAAAGACCGATACCGATTAATCGACCGATTTAAAAACATTTATGAAACATTGATATTTATTTATTTGTAATAATGACAATTACAACAATACTGAATGAACACTTTTATTTTAACTTAATATAATACATCAATAAAATCAATTTAGCCTCAAATAAATAATGAAACATGTTTAATTTGGTTTAAATAATGCAAAAACAAAGTGTTGAAGAAAGTAAAAGTGCAATATGTGCCATGTAAAAAAGCGTTTAACGTTTAAGTTCCTTGCTCAGAACATGAGAACATATGAAAGCTGGTGGTTCCTTTTAACATGAGTCTTCAATATTCCCAAGTAAGAAGTTTTAGGTTGTAGTTATTATAGGAATTAAAGGACTATTTCTCTCTATACCATTTGTATTTCATATACCTTTGACTATTGGATGTTCTTATAGGCACTTTAGTATTGCCTGTGGAACAGTATAGCTTCCGTCTCTCTCCTCGCCTCCTACCTGGGCTCGAACCAGGAACACATCGACAACAGCCACCCTCGATCATCGTTACCCATCGCTCCACAAAAATCACGGCCCTTGCAGGGCAAGAGGAACAACTACTCCAAGTCTCAGAGCGAGTGACGTTTGAAACGCTATTAGCGTGCACCCCGCTAGCTAGCCATTTCACATCGGTTACACCAGCCTAATCTCGGGAGCTGATAGGCTTGAAGTCATAAACAGCTCAATGCTTGAAGCACAGCGAAGAGCTGCTGGCAAATGCACAAAGTGCTGTTTGAATGAATGCTTACGAGCCTGCTGCTGCCTACCACCGCTCAGTCAGACTGCTCTATCAAATCATAGACTTAATTATAACATCACACAGAAATACGAGCCTTAGGTCATTAATATGGTAAAATCCGGAAACTATCATTTCGAAAACAAAAGTTTATTCTTTGTGAAATACGGAACCGTTCCGTATTTTATCTAACGGGTGGCATCCATAAGTCTAAATATTCCTGTTACATTGCACAACCTTTAATTTTATGTCATAATTACATAAAATTCTGGCAAATAAGTACGCAATAAGCCAGGCGGCCCAAACTGTTGCATATAACGTTACCCTGACTCTGCGTGCAATGAACGCAAGAGAAGTGACACAATTTCCCTAGTTCAATATCGCCTGGTAACATGGATTTCTTTTAACTAAATATGCAGGTTTAAAAAATGTACTTCTTTGTATTGATTTTAAGAAAGGCATTGATATTTATGGTTAGGTACATTCGTGCAATGATTGAGCTTTTTTCGCAAATGCGCTTTTGTTAAATCCTCCCCCGTTTGGCGAAGTTGCCTATCTTTGTTAGGAAGAAATAGTCTTCACACAGTTGGCAACGAGCCAGGCAGCCCAAACTGCTGCATATACCCTGACTCTGTAGCACAGAACGCAAGAGAAGTGACACAATTTCCCTAGTTAAAAGAAATTCATATTAGCAGGCAATATTAACTAAATATCTAGGCTTAAAAATATATACTTGTGTATTGATTTTAAGAAAGGCTTTGATGTTTATGGTTAGGTACACATTGGTGCAACGACAGTGCTTTTTTCGCGAATGCACTTGTTAAATCACCCATTTGGCGAGGTAGGCTATGATTCAATGATAAATTAACAGGCACTGCATCAATTATATGCAACGCAGGATAAACTAGATTGTCAAGAGTGGTGTGTATAGGTGGCAGGGAAGTCAGGCGCAGGAGAATCAAACGGAGTGTGAAATGGAGTCTTTGATGAATGTCCACGTAACATGCTCCATAACACTAATAAGAACAGAATATAAACAAACATGGGTACGAGGACCCGTCGCGCACCTATACAACAAACGCAACACTGACAATGAACAATCTCTGACAAAGACATGAGGGGAAACAGAGGATTAAATACACAACAGGTAATGAATGGAATTGAAAACAGGTATGTGGGAAGACAAGACAAAACCAATGGAAAATGAAAAATGGATTAATGATGGCTAGAAGACCGGTGATGTCGACCGCCGAGCACAAGGAGAGGCAACAACTTCGGCAGAAGTCGTGACATAGATAAACTGGTAATATCATCAACCATGTGTTGTTAACTAGTGATTATGTTAAGATTGATTGTTTTTTTATAATATACGTTTAATGCTAGCTAGCACCTTACCTTGGCTCCTTGCTGCACTCTCATAACAGGTAGTCAACCTGCCACGCAGTCTCCTCGTGGAGTGCAATGTAATCGGCCAAGATCGGTGTCCAAAAATGGCGATTACCAATTGTTATGAAAACTTAAAATCGGCCCTAATTAATCGGCCATTCCGATTAATCGGTCGACATCTACTTTTGATCATGTAGTGTATCTCTCCTTTAAGACTGCTTTACTAGTCGCCCTTATGTCCGCAAAGTGAGTGAGTGAGCTACAGTACATTCACAGTTTGCCCGGGGCTTTTCCAAGGTCACCTTCTTGCCCAACCCATCTTTATACCCAAGGTTAGCAGCAATTACAATTGTCTCGCCATGGAGCTTGTGGCTTTCCACCTGCCCATCTTTCCCTTCTATGGAAGATGAGCGGCTACATCATTTGTGTCCAGTACACACATTGCTCGTATACTTGGATAGGACGAAAGCTTTTCCCAAGCGCAACCAACCTTTTAGGTCCTTGGCACCTCCCTGCAAGGGGAGGCCCCTCTCTCGTCAATGATTGTCTTATATTGGATTGTGGAAACTATTATATTTGCCTATAATAGCAAGGGGTTACATCTTCCGGAAGGCCTAAGGGCTCACTTCACCAGAGGTATAGCAATTTGCAATACAGCTTGTTGGGCATCCCTTCATACTTTTAAAGTTCTACCGACGAGACGTCACTGCACCTTCATTGGTGCATACTGTCTTCAGTGTCGGAGCCTCTGAGGGTTGATATTGAGACTGCCTGGCTTCAGAAAGCATGTGTGAAACTGGAGTTGGTCATATCCCACAGTGAGACGGTGAAGCAAATAATTGAAAGAGAACTTAAGGTTACTTGCGTAACCCCGGTTCTCTGATATTATGAGTGAGACATCTCACCACATTCCCCTACTCGCCAAAGCGTGAGGAAGTTCGGATTGCGAATGATCAGAGGGCAGGTAAGTGGCTCTTTAGTATGAGGGGAGGGGCTCTCTCATTCGCCACTCAGCCTGTTTGTCTCCCGACAGAAGTGTATGATTGGTCCTTCGAATCCCAACAGTGAGATGTCTCACTCATAATATCAGAGAACCGGGGTTAAGCAAGTAATCTTAAATTGACAAGAGCATGCAAGAAAAGATTCTAACAACAGAATAGACTAAAAGCAGCAGATATAATGGGTAGTCTGTAGATGAAAAAGGCACTGAAGTAGATAAACCTTTCCTATGTATTGTGTATGTATGCTGGCCATGGAGACAACACGTGAGCAGACATCCTAAGTAAGGATGGTCAAATGTAGTGCACTATAATGGAAATAGGGTGCCATTTAGGATGCTACCAAGTACATTAATCATGCATAATTCCATTACATGCATCTAAGAAGTACGTGTACGTAGGTGCTCAATACTTTCTGATGGTGATCTGATATAACATGTATTTGAAGACATTGGTAATGTTGGAGAGGAACGTGGAGTAAAACTGGACAGTTTGAACATGCCCGGCTGCAGTACATTAAAGACTCAGAAGATAATACCGCTATTCAGGTATGGTTGAATGATGTCTTGTCTAGACCCGTAGTAATCCGTTGACACGCCGAGGTTACAACTACAGTGTTTAAATTATAAGGCTTTCATAAAGTATGCTCTCAATTGAAATGACAAGCAAACTTGCAATACAAAACATTATGTCAATGAATGATTCCACACACAACCTGTTTTGATCTATATTTCATGTAGTCATATTATTGATAAGATTTGAATCATTGCAGTTATATCCTAGAAATATATTGATAAAATGAGACAGACTCTGGCATAGCAGGGGATATATAAAAGTCCCAGATAAAATGCTCCTGTTGGATCAATTCTGTGAAGCCAATGGGATAGGTGAGTAATAATAAATGCATGACCGTGCAGGTGTTTGTACACATGCATATACACACACTCTCATTCAAATAAACACATACAAGAACACACACATACATGTAATAGTGACAGACATGCACACAAACATATAAAGTAGTTATCCCACTCCTCTTCGATGGCTGTGCAAAGTTGCTGGATATTGGCGGGAACTGGAACACGCTGTCAATCCAGAGCATCCCAAACATGTTCAATGGGTGACATGTCTGGTGAGTATGCAGGCCATGGAGGAACTGGGACATTTTCAGCTTCCAGGAATTGTGTACAGATCCTTGCGATATGGGGCAGTGCCTTATCATGCTGAAACATGAGGTGATAGAGGCGCATGAATGGCAAGACAATGGGCCTCGGGATCTCGTCACGGTATCGCAGTGCATTCAAATTGCCATGGATAAAATGCCGTCGTGTTCGTTGTCAGTATGCCTGCCCATACCATAACCCCACCTCCAGCTTGGAGCACTCTGTTCAAAACTTTAAGAACAGGAAACCGCTTGCCCACACAACACCATACACGTGGTCTGCTGTTGTGAGGCCGGTTGTACGTATTGCAAAATTCGCTAAAGCGACGTTGGAGGTGTCTTATGGTATAGAAATGAACATTCAATTACAGTGGTTTGCGAAAGTATTCACCCCCCTTGGCATTTTTCCTATTTTTCTGCCTTACAACCTGGAATTGAGGTCTAGGCTTTGACTAAGCCACTCCAGAACATTTAAATGTTTCCCCTTAAACCACTCGAGTATTTCTTTAGCAGTATGCTTAGGGTCATTGTCCTGCTGGAAGGTGAACCTCCGTCGCAGTCTCAAATCTCTGGGAGACTGAAACAGGTTTCCTTCAAGAATTTCCCTGTATTCAGCGCCATCCATCAGTTCTGACCAGTTTCCCAGTCCCTGCCAATGAAAACATCTTCACAGCATGATGCTGCCACCACCATGCTTCACTGTGGGATGATATTCTCGGGGTGATGAGAGGTGTTGGGTTTGTGCCAGACATTTTCCTAGATGGCCAAAATGCTCATTTTTAGTCTCATCTGACCAGACTACATTCTTCCATATGTTTGGGGAGTCTCCCACATGCCTTTTTTTCTTTTTTTTCTTTAAGCAATGACTTTTTTCTGTCCTCTCTTCCGTAAAGCCCAGCACTATGGAGTGTAAGGCTTAAAGTGGTCCTATGGACAGATGCTCCAATCTCCGATGTGGTGCTTTGCAGCTCCTTCATGGTTATCTTTGGTCTCTTTGTTGCATCTCTAATTAATGCCCTCCTTGCCTGGTCTGTGAGTTAGGGTGGGCGGCCCTCTCTTGGCAGGTTTGTTGTGGTGCCATATTCTTTCCATTTTTTATTAATGGATTTAATGATGCTCCGTGGGATGTTCAAAGTTCCTGATATTTTTTTATAACCCAACCCTAATCTGTACTTCTCCACAATTTTGTCCCTGATCTGTTTGGAGAGCTCCTTGGTCTTCATGGTGCCGCTTGCTTGGTGGTGCCAGTTGCTTAGTGGTGTTGCAGACTCTGGGGCCTTTCAAAACAGGTGTATATATACTGAGATCATGTGACAGATCATGTGATACTTAGATTGCACACGGGTGGACTTTACTTAACTAATTATGTGACTTCTGAAGGTAATTGGTTGCACCAGATATTATTTAGGGGCTTCATAGCAAAGGGGGTGAATACATATGCACACACCACTTTTCTGTAAAAAAAAAAAAGAAATTGAAACAAGTTATTTTTTTCTTTTCACTTCACCAATTTTGACTATTTTGTGTATGTCCATTACATGAAATCCAAATAAAAATCCATTTAAATTTCAGGTTGTAATGCAACAAAATAGGAAAAATGCCAAGGGGGGATGAATACTTTTGCAAGGCACTGTGTCTGGCATTCAATTGTGTGGTCTTTTATTGTCCCCAGCACAAGGTGCACCTGTGTAATGATCATGCTGTTTAAAAAAATATATATTTATTTTACCTTTATTTAACTAGGCAAGTCCTTTTAGAACAAATTCTTATTTTCAATGACGGCCTAGGAACAGTGGGTTAACTGCCTTGTTCAGGGGCAGAACAACATCTTTTTACCTTGTTGTTTAATCAGCTTCTTGAAATGCCACACCTTTCAGGTGGATGGATTATCTTGGCAAAGGAGAAATGCTCACTAACAAGGATGTAAACACATTTGTGCACATCATTTGAGAGAAATAAGATGTTTGTGTTGCTATGGGACATTTCTGGGATCTTTATATTTATATTTTCGTTCAGTATACATCATCACACGATGATATCCATGCATGCACTCAACATGCATATGATTGCTATTCTATGTAGATAGCACACTTCTTTATTGATAATAATAATACCAAGGGTTTGAGAAGAGTTATGAGGCCATGCTGTACATACTTCATCATCTGACCATACATAATGAATGAGCCATTCACAAACATTCAACACAACTAACATAGGTCTGGAGAGAAATAATATATACTGTATTTGATATTCATACTCATATCTTATCTTGATGTTCTGTAGTGCCAATCTGTAGTGTTCATGATTTAACTCAATTGCCCAAGCTGTCAAATGATTTATCTGGAGTTCAATCAATCCAATATGAGAAATCGATCACACTGAAACTGAGAACAACTATCAAAATGAATGTGCCTCACTTTGCACAAATGAAGTGGTTGATGTAGATCTACTTCCAAAAGATTCTATCTCTTCAATATGGCAACATAATGATAACCCTCAATTCCCCATGGACAGAAAAGAGCAGACGCTCTGAGCAAGCTACTACTACTACACCTCCAATCCCATAGGATCATAGGACCATGTGTTTCAGTGTCCCTCATGCATCTCTTCTGTTATTAATTCAGCCGTTTCAGCAGATGTTTGGGCTGACATGCATGATACTCTCCTGTGTGTTCTTGACATTTCCTCCTGAGAAAGCGTAACAAATATATGACTTCAAGAAAAACTTTCATGTAAAAAAAAAAAAAAAATCTAATGTGAGTGCCAGCTGTATTAAGCAATCACTAACTTGGCTTCACCTCCTCATGTAATGGCAATTTTCATGGCTGGAACCATTTCCCGTGAGCTAATTAACAGTGGATTAGCCGTGGTGTTGCTTTGGACCGGAGCAGGAAGGCTTATCCTCTGTTTGTCCGTTACTCCATATTCCAAGCCTTTGATTGCAATGACAGCAGAGGACAGTTGCCCAAGTCATTTGACTGCATAAACAATACTGCTATAATAGATGGCCAGGAAGCCACATTTCAGAATAGAAGAGAACATTGTGTAAGTGTGTTGTGTTTACACTTTTGTCAACTCGCATCCTTGTCAGTAATTTATAGTGGCATCTGTATGTGTCCTCTATCTTCCTGGAAAGAAGCCCTCATCTCCCTTCCTCTCTCCTGTCAAGTCTTGCTGCATGCCTGTCATTCTGCCCTAGACACGGTCAGAAAGTCCCCTCACTGAGCTGCTAGCTGTCACTATTCCGAGAGGAGGGGATTCATCAAAAGGCAGGTTTCCTGACAGAATGACTTTGAAATTCATGGAATGTCCCTGATGGTTAGAAAGGTCAAAGGCATATCAAAACAGACACATTGTTTTCCTTATTCCTCACATCAAAGAATGGGTTTTGTTGAGGGAGGAAGTGCTCTCCTTGCTTTCCTTTCTTTACCCATTTATTTGCATATTATGCATATTGCACATTGAACATGTGTTGTAGCCTATACTTTCACCTTTAGATACACAGCAGATACACATGGGGAGAAAATGCTAATTTAATTGACTGCTCTACTATAATCATGACGGGTAATCCTGAGATTAGTTCCTGCGGTGGGCTAGGGCCAAGTGGAGGTCTGGACACAAGGTTCTAATGAGATGGTAGGGACTCTAGCCACAATCCATGTGTGTATCCTACATAGCATCCATCCCTATGGGGCTATGTAGGGAATAGGGTGCCATTTCTGACACAATGGCCACCACCATGGCTTATTTATTGCCTTACCTCCCTTATCTTACCTCATTTGCACACAATGTATATATACTTTTTTTTCTACTGTATTATTGGCTGTATGTTTGTTTATTCCATGTGTAACTCTGTGTTGTTGTATGTGTCGAACTGCTCTGCTTTATCTTGGCCAGGTCGCAGTTGTAAATGAGAACTTGTTCTCAACTAGCCTACCTGGTTAAATAAAGTTTAAATAAAAATATATAATTAATTAGGCTATTATCTCTTGAACCATATGGTCTATCTATTCAATGTGGTCTCAGAGCATTTGATATGATTCTGTATGTAAATCCGACATTCCATTTAGTATGATATGTTACGTTTCGTATGTTATGTATTAATTTGTGATGTCCATCATTCATTTCCTATGATGTGTTATGAATTACAGTTAGTATGATATATTACGAATAGCAATTTGTACAATATGTTATCAATTGCAATTCATACAATATGTTACGAATTTGAAAATGTACAGTATGTTACAAATTCTAATTTGTTGCGGCTAACGCTAGCTAAGGGTGGCTAACTCTAGCTAAGGGTGGCTAACGCCAACGTTAGCTAGCTGGGTAACGGGTTAGGAGTTAGGGAGTTAGCTTAAAGGGGAGGGCTAGCTAACATACTAAAAAGTATGCTAAAGTTGTCCGTTTTGAGATTCGAATACACAACCTATGGGTTGCTAGACGTTTGAACTATACGCCCAACTAGTAAGTAGTTGCAAATTTGCTAAAATTGTCCGTGATAAGATTTGAACACACAACCTTTGGTTTGTTAGACATCTGTCTTACATATTGTATCATATTAATGAGTGTCCACGATTAAAGTTTACTATGTTACTTCTAGTCTAGGATACCAGTCTGATCTATTAGAAACTCATGGACAAAAATTATACTATATATGAGTACATTTGGAAAAAATATTCAAGTATAAATGACCAAAGATTGCCATACATTTTCTATTAATTACCAAAATTACTGAAAATTCTGGTAACTTTGGTAAATTACCGGTAGCTGTGCAACCCTTCTCTGGTCCACTTCTATACTTCTAGCGGTTTGATGCATCCTTTCAAAATAAGTTTTACCACATGGTCATGGTTGCATCCCAAATGATATCCTATTCCCTATATCAGGATTATTCAAATATTACCCTACGAGGTCCAGGGTACTGCTGGATTTCTGTCCTAACTGATAATTGATTGCACCCAACTGGTGTCTCAGGTCTATAAATCAGTCCTTGATTAGAGGGGAATAATTTTTTTAAAGTAGTGGAAGTATGGCTTCAAGGTCCATGTTTGAATTTGAGGGCCCTATATAGTGTACTCCTTTTGACCAGAGGCTCTTCTCAAAAGTAGTGCACTAAATAGGGATTAGGGTTCCATTTGAGACGCAGGCAATGAGTTACAGGATATTTTCTCACTCTTTTTTTGTCTGGGTTTGAGGAGTTCTGGAAGAGGTGCCACTGCAGATCTTTATTTTCCTCAAGTGCCAAACTATTTGCGCATTCTGTGTTTTGGGCATTCATATTGTAGAGGTTAACTCAACAACCTTGTCTCAGATTTGTATAGCATCTCATGCAGTGGGTGTCAGAATCACAGCAGATTCACTGCACGACTTAACAGGTTTCTTACAACAGATAAGTGCTTTCGATGTGCGGGTGTGCATGGTTGAGACTTCCACTGTTTATGTGAATATTCGTGATTTTCACATTGACTTTTTATTTCCACACTCTTCAAGTAGCCTAACCACAATAATTAAATGTTATACTGTATATAGTAATAATTATAAAACAGGATGATCTCCATGAATTTATGACTTTAATTTAATCTATTACGACCTGCTTTGGATTCAGTTTTCTATTCCTGTATAAGTCATTAATTGTTGGGGTCACATTGTGAGCATTAAAATACGGTTCACTGCAATGCGTAAGATAGGCAGCTACTCCTAAAGGGAATGACATTGACCATGGGTGACATGACATTCAACTGAAATAATGAGGTTGACATTCACGACCACTTGAACGTCCCAAATGGATCACTTCTGCTGTTCCCTGGATTTAAACATGGTACAAATGGATGTTGTCGGAAGATATTCTTCGGGAAAATACTCAGACCCCTTGACTTTTTCCACTTTGTTACGATACATCCTTATTCTAAAATGGATTAAATTGTTTTTTCCCTTTCCCATCAATCTACACACAATACCTCATGATGACAAAGCAAAAACTTTTGCTCATTTATAAAAAATAAAAAACTGAAATATAACATTTACATAAGTATTCAGACCCTTTACACAGTACTTTGTTGAAGCACCGTTGGCAGCGACTACAGCCTTGAGTCTTCTTGGGTATGACGCTACAGGCTTGGCACATCTGTATTTGGGGAGTTTCTCCCATTCTTCTCTGCAGATCCTCTCAAGCTTTGTCAGGTTGGATGGGTAGCGTTGCTGCACAGCTATTTTCAGGTCTCTCCAGAGACCAGGCTCTGGCCGAGCCGCTCAAGGACACTCCTGCTTGGTCTTGGCTTTGTGCTTAGGGTCGTTGTCCTGTTGGAAAGGGAATCTTCCACCCAGTCTGAGGTTCTGAGTGCTCTGGAGCAGGATTTCATCCAGGATATTTTTTTAAATTGTAATCCTTTTAGAATAAAGCTGTAATGTCTAAAGGGGTCTGAATACTTTCTGAAGGCACAGTATTTTCAATGATAAAAAGCATCTCCACAGATACAGTAGCTTCAGCCAACCATCTTCTTAAAGATTGTTTTACCTGAAGGACAACCTTTATTTTTCAAGAGGAAAGTACCTCTAAATGGCTACCATTTCTGAACAGTGGCGTATATAGGCCCACAGTATAAAGATGTAATTGTGGGGTTACAAATGAAAGTTATGTTAAAAGAAAATAAGTTAATTCATACACTGTGAGAGTATACCGTGAGAGAGTGAGTGAGAGTGTGTCCGTTGAGACAGAAAGGGAATATTATGCATGAGTTATTTCTCTCATGTACTAATATGCCACCTCCACCTCCATCAGTGTCTGTTGCCATAGTGAAACTGATCCTCCATCATCCAAAACGCAGAGAAAAACAAAACATTCTCCAGTTTTATCGCAGGGCCTCGCTGTCTCTATGGCAATGGCCATGTGTTTTGAGAAACCTTTGATACCTTGAGTAATGAGCAGTAACTGCACAAAACAAAGGCTGTGTTTAATGTTCACATCGCTGAAAGCCTGCTGGTGATTATACCCGCAAAAGCTAGTGCCCATATCACCCCTTGACAAAATGCCTAAACAAACAACAAATGCAGTCATTCTCCAGTTTACATACTGACACTTTTATATTCTGGGGCTCCATTGATTATGCAGCAGAGTCTAATAGACTAGACGTAACATAGTAAACGTAAATACGAGACATTCAAATTAGTATGATATGTTACGTTTGGTATGGTTACATATGCAGAATGCTACTTACAGCAAAAACAAAAGGAGGGTGGTTGGTCTTCTAACGCAAACATTTAGCAACCCAAAGGTTGCGTGTTCGAATCTCATCATTTAGCATTAGCATTTGAGCTAATTAGCAAATTTTCAACTACTTTTTAGCTACTTTGCAACCACTTAGCATGTTAGCTAACCTTAACCCTTTTAGCTAACCCTTCGCCTAACCCTGACCTTAACCCTTTAACCTAACCTTAACCCTAACCCCTAGCCTTTCTAACGTTAGCCAGCTAGCTCATTTATTGTTAGCCACAACATATTGTAATTCATAACTTATCATTTGTTTTGCAAGTTTGTAACATATCATACAAAATAGATGATGGACATCCACAAATGAATACATACTATACGAAAAGCAACATATCATACTAAATGGAGTGTCACAGATTTATGTAAAGAATAATAGGAAATTCTCTGAGACCAGGTGTGATTACGATGCATGTGTACGCCACCCCCATGGTTCGCCAAAGTGTATGTTGTCTGGTCTTTGGCACCCCAACACAAATAGCGTTCTTGAGCCTGGCCGTATGCGTGGGCGCACATCTATGCATGAACACTAGTCTACAACTGATTAAACAGACAGACACCTGAAAACAGAACGTCTCAAAGCACTTCAGAGGAAAATTATGTACCACTGTCACATGTCTTTTGAGTTGTGCTGCATCTCATTTACACCGAGTTAACATGGACTCTTCTGTGTATTTTACTGTTAGGCCTACTCAGCTTAGCAAAGCCTGGCTGTCACCTGTCACCAGACCTAGGTTCAAATAACATTGTCAATCTTACAAATGCTTTGAGCATTTGCTTGAGCTTGCTTGGAGTGCCAGATGGATGGGGTTTGCACTTTTGAGACTATTCTTTTAGTTCCATTGTGCCAGGTATGGCTCAATCAAGCACAGCTAAAAATATTTGAAATGCTTACTTACTTTTTAAAAACCCTGCATTGTTGGTAAGGAAGAAAAGTGTACTAAATAAACCAAAGGAAAACTAGTAGCAATAAAATAACAGTTATGAGGCTATACACAAAGGGTACCGGTAACAAGTCAATGTGCATGGGGTATGGGTTAGTCGAGGTAATTGAGGTAATATCTACATATAGGTAGGGGTAAAGTGACTATGCATAGATAATAAACAGAGAGTAGCAGCAGCGTGTGTGTGTGTGTGTGTATGTGTGGTTAGAGTCCAGTGAGTGTACATAGAGCCTGTGAAAGAGAATGAAGTGCAAAACATAATAAGAAAATGAGGGTGTCTTTGATGAACTTTTCAGCATTCTTATGACTTGGGGGTAGAAGCTGTTAAGGAACCTTTTGGTCCCAGAGTTGGCATACCGCTTGCCGTGCAGTAGCAGAGAGAACAGTCTATGATCTGGGTGGCTGGAGTCTTTGACAATTATTTGTACCTTCCTCTGAAACCGCCTGGTATAGAGGTCCTGGATGGCAGGAAGCTCGACCCCAGTGATGTACTTGGCCATACACACTGGGCCATACGCAACCTTTTGAGGATCTGAGGACCCATGCCAAATCTTTTCAGTCTCCTGAGGGGGAATATGCTTTGTCGTGCCCTCTTCACGACTGTCTTAGTGTGTTTGGACCATGATAGTTTGTTGGTGATGTGGACGCCAAGGAACTTGAAGCTCTCAACCTGTTCCACGGCAGCCCCATTGATGATAATGGGGGCTTTTCCTGTTGAAGGAGAGGTTGTTGTCCTGGCACCACATGACCAGGTCTCTGACCTCCTCCCTATAGGCTGTCTCATCGTTGTCGGTGATCAGGCCTACCACTGTTGTGTCATCGGCAAACTTTATGATGGTGTTGGAGTCGTGCCTGGTCATACAGTCATGAGTGAACAGGGAGTACAGGAGGGGACTGAGCCCGCCCCCCTGAGGGGCCGCCGTGTTGAGGATCAGCGTGGGGGATGTGCTGTTCCCTACCCTTACCAACTGAGGGCGGCCCATCAGGAAGTCCAAGATCCAGTTGCAGAAGGAGATGTTTAGTCCCAGGGTCCCTAGCTTAGTGATGAGCTTTGAGGGCACTATGGTGTTGAACGCTGAGCACTATGGTGTTGTAGTCATGCGTGGCCCCGCTGTCATGGGTGAACAGGGAGTACAGTAGTGGACTAAGCACGCACCCCTGAGGGGCCCCCATGTTGAGGCTTTGCCTGTTTGGTGTGTTGTCAGAGGGAATAGCAGGATTTCTTATAAGCGTCCGGATTAGTGTCCCGCTCCTTGAAAGCGGCATCTCTAGCTTTTAGCTCAGTGTAGATGTTGCCTGTACTCCATGGCTTCTGGTTGGGATATGGACATACATGTGGGCCAATTGTTCGCCACCCTGTGGCACTCCCAATCCTGGCCGGTTGTGATAAAGCCTGGAATCGAACCACTACTGCAAAACACCAGTCTCAACGTCAACAGTGAAGAGGCGACTCCGGGATGCTGGCCTTTTTGGCAGAGTTGCAATGAAAAAGCCATATCTCAGACTGGCCAATAAAAAGAAAAGATTAAGATGGGCAAAAGAACATAGACACTGGACAGAGGAACTGTGCCTGGAAGGCCAGCATCTTGGAATCGCCTTTTCACTGTTGACATTGAGACTGGTGTTTTGCGTGTACTATTTAATGAAGCTGCCAGTTGAGGACTTGTGAGGTGTCTGTTTCTCTAACTAGACACTCTAATGTACTTGTCCTCTTGCTCATTTGTGCACTGGGGCCTCCCACTCCTCATTCTATTCTGGTTAGAGCCAGTTTGTGCTGTTCTGTGAAGGGAGTAGTACACAGCGTTGTACGAGATCTTCAGTTTCTTTGCAATTTCTCTCATGGAATAGCCTTCATTTTACAGAACAAGAATAGACTGACGAGTTTCAGAAGAAAGTATTTGTTTCGGAACATTTTGAGCCTGTAATCGAACCCACAAATGCTGATGCTCCAGATACTCAACTAGTCCAAAAGAAGGCCAGTTTTAATGCTTCTTTAATCAGAACAAAAGTTTTCAGCTTTGCGAAAATAATTGCAAAAGGTTTTTCTAGTGATCAATTAGCCTTTTAAAATGATAAACTTGGGCCTCTGTATGCCTATGTAGATATTCCATTAAAAATCAGCCGTTTCCAGCTACACTAGTCATTTACAACATTAACAATGTCTACAATGTATTTCTGATCAATTTGATGTTATTTTAATGGACAAAAAATGTGATTTTATTTCAAAAACAAGGACATTTCTAAGTGGCCCCAAACTTTTGAACAGTAGTGTAGGTGTCATAATGAGATGAAGTGAGGAGGCCTTGTAGAGAGCTAGTTCTGCATACTTGTCCTATAAGAATCAATCATTAGTAAGCCAATATATTCACGTTACCGGCATAGCAGTGTTTTGCATTCATGTATGAATATGAATATTCAAATTCATGGTGTTATTCATAATGTAAATGTTTACAAGCATTTACTCAACCACCAAGGTAGTCATTACAGTGCTCACCTGAAAACACACTGATGAATCATGATAGTTTGACGTCTATAAAGTCTCCTCATTTATACTCAGTAATAACCAATACAGACATATTGCATTTATCCTCAGCACTACTAGCCAAAACAGACATTAAAAACCTGATTGTATATTATGCTGTATGATTGATGTGTTTTGATGTGTTCCTGCCTTGTTGTGGTTGATGATGAAGCCAACTGCTGTGTAAACCGCTCATTGCCATGGTTAATGTGCATTAGGTTTGCCTGGATGGCTCACTTGCTTAGACACCCCCACCCTAACCTGAGCAACATATAAAACAGTAAGCACAATGCTGTTGCATTCAACATTAGTAACAGGTACACTATGGGTGAATATACACCGAGTATACCTAACATTATGAACAACTTCCCAATATTGAGTTGCACTTCCCCCTTTTGCCCTCAAAACAGCCTCAATTCGTCAGTGCATGGAATCTACAAGGCGTTATAAGCATTCTACAGGGATACTGGCCCAGTTGACTCCAATGCTTCCCACAGTTTTGTAAAGTTGGCTGGATGTCCTTTGGGTGGGGGACCCTTCTTGATACATACGGGAAACTGTTGAGCGTAAAAAAAAAACACAAACCTGTGTGCCTGGGACCTACTACCATACCGCTTTCAAAGGCACTTAAATCTTTTGTCTTGCCGGTAAACCCTCTGAATGGCACACATACACAATCCATGTTTCAAGGTTTAAAAATCCTTCTTTAACCTATCTCCTCCCCTTCATCAACACTGATTGAAGTGGATTTAACAAGTGACATCAATACGAGATCATAGCTTTCACCTGGATTCACCTGGTCAGTCTGTCATGAAAAGACCAGGTGTCCTTAATGTTTTGTGTACTCCACACCAGATACCCTGAGGCTTTGACTTTCATGTTGTCTTTAATCTGCAATTATCTTTTCATGCCAGCCAGCCTAGCTATGAGCCATCGAAATCATTGTCCCCTGAAGGACAGTTATGATAAATAGTATGAGATACTCCAAATTGGAAACGCAGGCAATGGTGAAACTGTACCAGAGTGAATGGGTCATATATAGACAATGAGGCCCTATATGATGATGCGATTCGTAATGATGAGTCTCGCTCTCACTGTTTCCTGTCCAGCACTTAAGCTTCTGAGTTTGCATTCTGTCTGTCTCTAGAAATGAATTGGTATAGGTGGACCTATATCTATCCTACCCTGCCTTTCTAAGGTCTTCGAAACTCAAGTTAACAAACAGATCACCTACTATTTTGAATCCCACCGTACCTTCTCCGCTATGCAATCTGGTTTCAGAGCTGGTCATGGGTGCACCTCAGCCACGCTCAAGTTCCTAAAAGATATCATACCTGCCATCGATAAGAAACAATAATGTGCAGCTGTATTCATCGACCTGGCCAAGGCTTTCGACTCTGTCAATCACCACATTCTTATCGGCAGACTCCACAGCCTTGGTTCCTCAAATGACAGCCTCGCCTGGTTCACCAACTACTTCCCTGATAGAGTTCGGTGTGTCAAATCGGAGGGCCTGTTGTCCGGACCTCTGGCATTCTCTATGGGGGTGCCACAGGTTTCAATTCTTGGGCAGACTCTCTTCTCTGTATACATCAATGATGTCGCTCTTGCTGCTGTTTTTTTCTGATCCACCTCTACTCAGACGACACCATTCTGTATACTTCTGGCCCTTCTTTGGACACTGTGCTAACTAACCTCCAGACGAGCTTCAATGCCATACAACTCTCCTTCCGTGGCCTCCAACTGCTCTTAAATGCAAGTAAAACTAATTGCATGCTCTTCAACTGATCGCTGCACGCACCTGCTCATCTATCCAGCATCACTACTCTGGACGGTTCTGACCTGGAATATGTGGACAACTACAAATACCTGGGTGTCTGGTTAGACTGTAAACTCTCCTTCCAGACCCACATTAAGCATCTCCAATCCTAAATTAAATCTATTTCGCAACAAAGCATTCTTCACTCATGCTGCCAAACATATCCTCGTACAATTGACTATCCTACCGATCCTCGACTTTGGCGATGTCATTTACAAAATAGCCTCCAACACTCTACTCAACAAATTGGATGCAGTCTATCACAGTGCCATCCGTTTTGTCACCAAAGCCCCATATACTACCCACCACTGCAACCTGTACGCTCTTGTTGGCTGGCCCTCGCTTCATACTCATCACCAAACCCACTGGCTCCAGGTCATCTACAAGTCTTTGCTAGGTAAAGCCCCCCTTATCTCAGTTCACTGGTCACCATAGCAGCAGCACCCACCCGCAGCACGCGCTTCAGCAGGTATATATCACTGGTCACCCCCAAAGCCAATTCCTACTTTGGCCGCCTTTCCTTCCAGTTCTCTGCTGCCAATGACTGGAACGAACTGCAAAAATCGCTGAAGCTGGAGACTCTTATCTCCCTCACTAACTTCAAGCACCAGCTATCAGAGCAGCTCACAGATCATTGCACCTGTACATAGCCCATCTGTAAATAGCCCATCCAACTACCTCATCCTCATACTGTATTTATTTATTTTGCTCCTTTGCACCTCAGTATCTCTACTTGCACATGTATCTTCTGCACATCTATCACTCCAGTGTTTAATTGCTATACAGTAATTACCTCGCCACTATGGCCTATTTTATTGCCTTTACCTCCCTTGTACATTTACATTTAAGTCATTTAGCAGACGCTCTTATCCAGAGCGACTTACAAATTGGTGCGTTCACCTTAAGACATCCAGTGGAACAGCCACTTTACAATAGTGCATCTAAATCTTTTATCTTGTCTTACCTCATTTGCACACACTGTATATATACTTTTTTTTCTACTGTATTATTGACTGTATGTTTGTTTATTCCTTGTGTAACTCTGTGTTGTTGTATGTGTCGAACTGTTTAGCTTTATCTTGGCCAGGTCGCAGTTGCAAATGAGAACTTGTTCTCAACTAGCCTACCTGGTTAAATAAAGGTGAAATAAATAAATCAATTTAAAAAAGGTTGGCTGCTGCCAGTGTTGTGTGTAGTCACTGATGCTGCTTCCCAAATGGCACACTGTTCCCTTTATAGTGAATAGGGTGCCATTTGGGACGCATCCCTGAGTGACTCTGGGCTGTGATGTAAAGGGGGTATAACAGGGCACAGAGAGCCAGGCTGGGATGGCAGCAGCCTGCTGAGTCCGTCATCATTAAGGCTGACCTTGGGCGCACAGGACACAGGGAGGGCTAGGACTGACTGAGGGAAGGGGAAGCACTGGGGAAGGTAGATGCTGTGTCCGCAATGTGGCACCCTATTCCTTATATAGCGCACTACATTTAATGGGGCCCTGGCCAAAATTAGTGCCATTTGGGACGAAGCCACAGTGTGAGGGGAATAGACTTAGGCTTTACAACAGACTTTACTGTACTTCTGGAGAAAAGGGTTACAACAGAAGGGTATTTGTCTTTGTAAGTATGATTATGAATAGCAATGATTTCAACTGAAATGACCTTGATGGTCTCCAGAGGGAAGGGGAATTTACATTGCCACCAGCAGCAGCAGAGAGACATGGTTCCTTCTTCCTTTCTCTGTGGAATAATATGAACAATGGGCCATTCTTGTTTTTGCTATTTGAAGAAATGTTTTACGAAATCCAAAAATTGAAATGAGTTGTCTCGACTGGTTGATAGCAGAATTTTGTAAATGCCTTTCTCTTGTGACGTTATAACCGTTTTATAGTGTTTGCCATTGGCTGTTGGTAAGTGTTCATGTGCTTAGTGTGACTCATTATTTAGAGTGTGAATAAGTAGGAGGTTGACCAGGCAACTGAAATTTCACACATGCCTACACTGATTTCAATCAAATGTGATTATGCCAGTAAGTGTGATATTAATCCACGTAATAGTGAATTTCCTGTTTGAAAACAAGGAAGTATATTTATAAAGCAGCTCTATTACATTGAGATTTTGAGGTTTGATTAGGCCTGAGTCAAGGAGAGCATCATTAATTCTACTGTATCCTGTAACCCACTTGGATGAGCATTACAGGAAGGAGGCATTCGGTGACTTTATTCATATGCTTTATACCATTTTCTGCAGCAATTTGAAATAATTTATTTCAGTTGAAGTATGAGGAGCAGATGAGGTCTGAATCATTCCCTCTCAGAAAGAGAGTGAATCATAGGAGATGATTCATTAAATGTAATCTTGTTCTACTCCTCATACTGAAAGAAATCACTTCACATTGCTCCAAATGATGTAGATCAGGAGTGTCATTAAGATAACCCACAGAAATCACACCACGGACATGGTTAGATTTTTAAAACGATGAAAGAAAATCAAACTCAGATAGTTTGTTGATTTTGTTTTGACTCCCTTTGAACACATTGCTCAAGAAGAAAGATATGCGATTGGGCTTTGATGCAAACCCAATTGGCAAAGGAAAACTATGCTATAACTGTCAGTTAGTGCTGAACCATCACACCCCAAATATAGCAGCAGGTTAATGGACTAACGACAGAACTACCAATTTATGGAGACTTCGTCTGTATCCCAAATGGCACCTTATAACCTATATAGTGCACTACTCTTAACCAGGGCCCATAGAGTTCTGGTTAAAAGTAGTGCACTCTGTAGTGAATTGGGTGCTATTTGGGACACACATTTAATTTAATTGACTGCAATATAATAGCAGAGTTCCACACAAACAAAACAAACCATCACAGTAACTACAGTTGTGTGGTGCCCTTCATGGAATTAGTAAGAGACAATAGTCTGTTGTCAATCACATCTAGTGTGTAGTAATTTAATTGACATTTTCCGCAGAAATTCTACCACTGCAGTGGTGCCTTTGACACTAAGCGGTGAAGTGGTACACAGACAGCCTAAGTTACACCACCTGTCACGTTCATTATATGAATCGGACCAAGGCGCAGCGTGGTATGCGTACATTCTTCTTTATTAAAGAAAGAACACTGACCAAACTAACAAAATAACAAAACAAACTAAACGTGAAGCTAATATGAATAGAGCAGACAGGCAACTAAACATAGAGCAAGAACCCACGAACACAAAAGGGAAAATGGCTACCTAAATATGATCCCCAATCAGAGACGACGATAAACAGCTGCCTCTGATTGGGAACCATATCAGGTCACCATAGACATACAAATACCTAGACCTACAAAACCCCTAGACATACAACAACCCTAGACAATACAAAACTAGCATACCCACCCTCGTCACACCACGACCTAACCAAAATATAAAGAAAACAGAGATATCTAAGGTCAGAGCGTGACACCACCTTTTAGACAGCTTCATCTTTCCACAGAATTATTCTGAACAAAAATATAAACGCCACATCTGAAGTGTTGGTCCCATGTTTCATAAGCTGAAATAAAAGATCCCAGAATCATTCCAGATGCGCGAAAAGCTTATTTATCTTAAATGTTGTGCACAAATTTGTTTGCAAAAATGAAATGTCCACCAGAGCTGTTGACAGAGAATTGAATTTTCATTTCTCTACCATAAATCACCTCCAACGTCGTTTTAGATTATTGGCCTCACAACCGCAGACCATGTGTAACCATGCCAGCCCAGGACCTCCACATCTGGCTTCTTCACCTGTGGAATCGTCTGAGACCATCCACCTGGACTGCTGATGGAAACTGAGGAGAATTTCTCTCAAAAGCCTTAAAGTTAATTTGTGGAATTTCTTTCCTTCTTAATGCATCAGTTGTATTTTGACAAGGCAGGGTTGGTATACAGAAGATAGCCCTAAGTCCATTTTATGTCAAGAACAGCTCAAATAAGCATTTGCAAAAACCATCAAGCGCTATGAAGAAACTGGCTCTCATGAGGACCGCCATAGGAAAAGAAGACCCAGAGTTACCTCTGCTGCAGAGGATAAGTTAATTAGAGTTACCAGCCTCAGAAATTGCAGCGCAAATAAATGCTTCACAGAGTTCAAGTAACAGACACATCTCAACATCAACTGTTCAGAGAAGACTGCGTGAATCAGGCCTTCATGGTCGAATTGCTGCAAAGAAACCACTACTAAAGGACACCAATAAGAAGAAGAGACTTGATTGGGCCAAGAAACACGAGCAATGGACATTAAACCGGTGGAAATCTGTCCTTTGGTCTGATGGGTCCAAATGTGAGATTTTTGGTTCCAACCGCTGTGTCTTTGGGATGATTTCTGCATGTGTCGTTCCCACCATGAAGCATGGAGGAGGAGGTGTGATGGTGTTTTGCTGGTGACACTGTCTATGATTTATTAAGAGTTCAAGGCACGCTTAAACAGCCTGGCTACCACAGCATTCTGCAGCAAGACGCCATACCATCCATCTGGTTTGCGCTTAGTAGGACTACCATTTGTTTTTTTAACAGGACAATAACCCAAGACACCTCCAGAGAGAGAAAAAAATCCAATATGCATTGTACAGATACCTACTGTATCAACACAAAACTCTTCTGGCAAGACCCACGCAATTTAATAAATTGGAGGTGGGAGTCTCCCAAAAAGCTATGATTCAGATTCTGCTGACTGCATTATCTAATGACACAATATACCTTCCTCTTTTAGACAGTCAGGCCTAATTTAAATCAGAATTGCCGACATCCACATTTCTTTCCATTGACATTCCTTTCAATAATGGACTGTATGGCATTCTGTCATGGATTACTGCCACAACAGGGCCAAGAGTTTTAAATATAAGCAGATGAATGAATGGCAGTAGAATAGTGGCTATATCCCAAATAGTATCACAACTATTGACAAGGGCCCATTGGCTTCTGGCCAAAATAGTGCACTATAAAGAGAATAGGGTGACATTTGGGATATACAACGTGAGTCTTTCAGCAGGCTCTGAGAAGAGGCTCTGAGAAGAGACGTCACCGGCAAGGCCCTCTACAAATCCTCTCTGTTTAACATAATATTTACAAAGCTTGTTCCCATTCTCTTGGAACCTACAAGGCCACATTCCTAGAAAGCATTAATATTCATGGAATGTCATCTTTGATATAACGTCCTGCCACCAAAAAAACAACTAAAACAGCATGGGTGTCAGGTGCGGTTTGGAGAGGTGGTGTGGAAGGTGAGGCCAAGGGGTTGATCCAAGAGACAAGTCAGGTTGAAATGTTGGAGTCTTTTCTGCTCCCGCAAGACTAATGCAAACCCATAGCCATTTTGTGCTTCTCAAAAGAGACACTCACATTGCTACTATGTGCTAATGTTGATTCAGAATAGTTTAATGTTGAAGTCTCAGGAGAGCGTCAGAGGGCGGTCTAAGGACTCTCTTCAGCAGACAGAACAGCTGTTATATTTTGCATTCCTGCTAGAACTGCTCACTGGAAAGCTTTAACTCCTAAAAGCATTGTGTGAATTGAGATGCTCCAAGGATGCAGTTTACACCATTCTTTGTGTTCATGTGTATGTACAATTGGTCTCTCGAGGCTACAAGGAAATGTGCAACATTCCGCATGCAGTCACTAACAGCAGCAGCACACCAGCTCTAGCAAAGTGGGAGAACACTAGCAGAACTGAAGTCAAAACAGACCCGCTTTCATAGATCTTGATTTCCCATGTACTTTATGTGCAGAATCTATTATTTAAAGATAATGTCCTTGAACCAGACCTCATACAGCCGTATTGATAAATCAACACAGCATCAATAGTTACCATAAATATTGGACCTTTCTGTTGTAACCCTGTATTGATGTGTTCCTTTTTAATGAGGAACATTCATCCGGTTCTTTCATAGCTAGCTAGCTTTAATTGTTCTACTACTGCTCAAAAAGACTGCTGCACTTAGCTTTCCTCAACATACGGTTCTGCTATCTTTGGCTCGACAAAGAAGATGCCAAGAAAGATGATTATGATGAATAGGGTACTATTGGATTCAATGCTTTTTGAGTTGTTTACAATGAAATAGAGTGGCAAGAAAAAGACTGGAAACACTATGGAGGGGCCATCAAAGACAATAGGGGTAGATCAACAACTGTAACTACTTTGGTATTTCAGTGAAAGGAAGCTTTTACCAGACCATAGTGAACTATTATGGGACAGATAGTTAGGTTGATATTATGGGACAGATAGTCAGATTGATATTACGAGACAGATAGTTAGGTTGATATTATGGGACAGATAGTTAGATTGATATTATGGGACAGATAGTTAGGTTGATATTATGGGACAGATAGTTAGATTGATATTATGGGACAGATAGTTAGATTGATATTATGGCACAGATAGTTAGGTTGATATTATGGGACAGATAGTCAGATTGATATTATGGGACAGATAGTTAGGTTGATATTATGGGACAGATTGTCAGATTGATATTACGGGACAGATAGTAAGGTTGATATTATGGGACAGATAGTCAGATTGATATTATGGGACATATAGTCAGATTGATATTATGGGACAGATAGTTAGATTGATATTATGGGACAGATAGTTAGATTGATATTATGGGACAGATAGTTAGATTGATATTATGGGACAGATAGTTAGATTGATATTATGGGACAGATAGTCAGATTGATATGATGGGACAGATAGTTAGGTTGATATTATGGGACAGATAGTTAGATTGATATTACGGGACATATAGTCAGATTGATATTACGGGACAGATAGTTAGAGTGATATTATGGGACAGATAGTCAGATTGATATTCTGGCACAGATAGTTAGATTGATATTATGGGACAGATAGTTAGATTGATATTATGGGACAGATAGTCAGATTGATATGATGGGACAGATAGTTATATTGATATTATGGGACAGATTAGTTAGGTTGATAATATGGGACAGATGGTCAGATTGATATTACGGGACAGATGGTCAGATTGATATTACGGGACAGATAGTTAGATTGATATTATGGGACAGATAGTCAGATTTATATTATGGGACAGATAGTCAGATTGATATTATGGGACAGATAGTCAGATTGATATTATGGGACAGATAGTCAGATTTGATATTATGGGGACAGATAGTTAGATTGATATTATGGGACAGATAGTTAGATTGACTGTTGACAGTACAACATTATTTTCAATCGCTGAGATTAGTGTGCACCATTTTCCAACAGTTGTCAGGTTCAAGGAACAATGTAGAAAAAAAAGCTGTTGATGGCTGTTGAAATGTAACAATATAACAGTGTATAACAGTGTAACAATTTCTCCTGTAGGGCGTTTTTCCTGTTATTTACCCCCCAAAAAAATATCCAGGAAAAAAGAATTAGTTAAAAACACTTGCAGTCAATGATTAAATGAATTTTTCACTCTCAATGAAAACCCCTTCGCTGCCTTAATCAAGCTATCTACTAATGAAACTATTGCTCATTGTGGCTCATTCAAATACACAACAGGATCCACCTTGTGGTTGTAATGCCACACACATACCATTGTTGTATTTGTATTATTAGAACAAATCAAGTGATGAAATGTCTTTGACACAAGTTGACAGATGAGTTATATCGTGTAGTACGTGTAGATAGATGTATTGTGTTGTTCTATACTGTTTTAAACCATTATGTTAGTAATGGTACTTGTATTTTGTATTTATTAAGGATCCCCATTACTCTTTCTGGCGTCCAAACACATTAAGGCACCTACATTCCAAAAGATAAAACAGTACATAATATAACATTGTCACACCCCTACATATCTACAACACAAAATGTATAATACCACCATACAACAATATTACAATGTACGTGTGTGTAGAGTGAGTGTGCTAGCGTCCGTGTGTGTCTCTTCACAGTCCCCGCTCTTTCATAAGGTGTGCTTTTATCTGTTTTTTAAAACCTTGCATCAGTTACCTGATGTGGAATAGAGTTCCATGTAGACATGGCTCTATGTAAACACTGTGCACCTCCCGTAGTCTGTTCTGGACTTGGGGATTGTGAAGAGTCCTCTGGTGCCATGTCTTGTGATTTATGTATGGGTGTCTGAGCTATGTGCTAGTAGTTTAAACAGAAACCTCGGTGCATTCAGCATGTCAACACTTCTTACAAAAGCCAGGAGAGATTGACATGCATATTATTAATGTTAGCTCTCGGTGTACATTTAAGGCCCAGCAGTGCTTCCCTATTCTGAGACAATTGTAATTTTCCTAAGTCCCTCTTCGTGGCGCCTGACCACACGACTGAACAGTAGTCCAGGTGCGACAAAACTAGGCAGGCACGTGCACGGAGAAGGTCTACCAGAGCCCGAGCACATGCCCCTTTGCCCCTTTAGGCCGGTGTTATAAATGACACATTTCACATTTTGTCTATTATGTTTTTTTGTGTCGATGTTGTTCAGAACCCATGGACCGCAAGTCTTTGAGCATCTACCTCTGTCTGTGCACGGCCCTGTATAAGGAACAAAGCACCAACATCTTCTCTGCTGCTGATGGGGATTTCCCTGTGTTGATATTGACTTTGTTGACCTACTTAGAAATGGTGGATCAGATCTGGGATTTCAATTCGACTTCCCTTTTCAAGACAATGGGAGAAAAGAACCAGGAAACACCTAACTCCATCACACTGTATACCAAGATCCTTCTGCAAATCAAGGGTCTGCTTTAACCTGGCTGGCATTACTAGTCTATGAAATTACCTTCATCCATTTGTAGCTTTTATTGACCATTTACTTCCCCAAATCCGCTCTGCTGTCAAATCACACTGCAGCGACATCTGTAGCTTTGATTTACACCGGTGTGAAGGCTGCCTGACTGTCTGTCAGAGAAACTGTTACACCTGGGACTAAAAGGTGCGTGTCACTTCTCTATGGATAGAGTACATTTGACATATCACAATTGAAGCCCTGTCATGCTGCATGGCTATGCATCCTCTCCTCGAACTGCTACTTCAGCTCCTTTTCTTGCCGATCTGCATCTTTGTGTTTTCCATGTACCCTTTCAGAGCTCCGTTGTTTATCTCCGGCTTTTCACCCACCTACAATCTCTGCATTGATATGGAATCAATGAAGAATTCCCCATCTGATCGTGATCTTCTCTTTGGCAATGCTCCAGCAAAACCACTAAGGCAGAATAACCCTCTTTGGGTCAGTGGTTCTAGAAGCCCACAGGAGGTGCAGGATTTTGTTGCATAGCACTAATGCATGATTGCTGGCTAGTTGAATCAGGTATGTTAGTACGAAGCTGGAAGAAAGGGTCCCCAGGACCAGGATGGAAGAGCAAGTGCTCTTAGGTTATTTTCCTATATTCAGTACAAGGCATATAGTGGTTAAATGACCATCCCACTTGCATTGGGATAACAGAGCTAACAATAAACAGGTCTTCAACAGGTTTTAAACTTATATAAATACCTTACTTTCATACGCAGGTAATTATCCCTCTTGGGATTTGGAAGGGGGAATGTTAATCAAAGTAAATATCAGGATCCTCTGTGCCAATGATAATGGTTTATAGTTACAGCTCCTCTCGCTCTTTCCCTCCCACTTTCTTTCTTTTCTTTCTTTCTCTCTTTCTCTCCGTCTCTCTGTTGCTCTCCTTACCTTTCCATCTCTTTCTCTCTCCATCTCCTTCTCTCTCTCTCTCTCTCCCCTCTACCCAACAACTCACAAAGCAGGTAGTGAGTCAGAGGACAACAGGGAGAGGCGGTAAACTATAATTAAATATCCAGGGCTAATCCGCATGAGATTGATGTGCCACACCTATAAATAGTCCTTATAGTCATCCCTTTGCCTAGAAATGATGGTAACTTTTGCTGTCTCGCTCCCTGGGCTGTTTCACAATAGGAAAGAATGGGGGTTGGCCGGGATTTGGCTGCCTGTGGTCTGTGGTGATAACACTACTGCAATAATGGAGCCTCCTGGGGAAAGATGAAACATTTCCTCTCCTTACAAAAATGAAAGGATGTGGCTTTATTGAGAGAGGAGCTGAGAGACGAGTCCCTTTATCACTTCCTTTACAATTACAGACCTGATTTAAAAGAAGAGCAGTTTAGAGGTGAGAGAAAGGAGTGTCAAACGGCTGTCTGGTCTAACTATTACCGTGTCAATTCATTTCCTGGATACTCACCAAGTATCCAATCCTTTCAAGTTCTATGTCGAGGACAAAGGATCAATATCTGCTTCAAAATGAAAGCATTTCCCACAGCACTTACCTGTATTGGATACATGTGGTTGGACAGAGATTTCAGTTAATCCCAGGTCATACTGTGAACAATACAGTGGCAAAAGCAAAGCACTGTGTTCTAACAAACGGAATACTATTTGTACTGCTCAATTGTGATTCAGCAGTAATGTCAGAAAGAAGGTCAGTTGCCATTACCAGTTAGGTTGAAATGTCTCAGAGGTTCTAAAAAATATGATGTCCATTTTCTTGTAGCTATCTGAGGTCATCCTCAGGTCATACGATGAACAATACAGTGGAAAAAGCAAACAAGCTTTCTGATGGACTGAATACTGCACAATCGGAATCCATGCTTTAAGATTGTGTTGATCACGTGGACTGGGATGTGTTCCGGGTAGCCTCTGAGAATAACATAGACGAATACACGGATATGGTGACTGAGTCCATCAGGAAGTGTATAGGAGATGTTGTACCCACTGTGACTATTAAACCCTACCCAACCAGAAACTGTGGATAGATGGAAGCATTCGCGCTAAACTGAACGCACAAACCACCTTATTGAACCACGGCAAGGTGACTGGGAATATGGCCGAATACAAACAGTGTAATTATTCCCTCCGTACGGCAATCAAACAGGCAAAACGTCAGTACAGAGACAAAGTGGAGTCGCAATTCAACGGCTCAGATGTGAGATGTATGTGGCAGGGTCTACAGACAATCACGGATAACAAAGGGAAAACCAGCCACATCACGGACACCAACGTCTTGCTTCCGGACAAGTTAAACACCTTCTTCACCCGCTTTGAGGATAACACAGTGCCACAGACGTGGCCCGCTACCAAGGACTGTGGGCTCTCCTTCTCCATGGCCGACGTGAGTAAGACATTTAAGGGTGTTAACCCTCGCAAGGCTGCCAGTACAGACGGCATCCCTAGCTGCGTCCTCAGAGCATGTGCAGACTAGCTTGCTGGAGTGTTTACGGGCATATTCAATCTCTCCCTCTCCCAGTCTGCTGTCCCCACTTGCTTCAAGATGTCCACCATTGTTCCTGTACCCAAGAAAGCAAAGGTAACTGAACTAAATGGCTATCACCTCATTGCACTCACTTGTCATCATGAAGTGCTTTGAGAGACTAGTCAAGGATCATATCACCTCTACCTTACCTGACACCCTAGACCCAAATAAATTTGCTTACCGCCCCAATAGATTCACAGACGACGCCATTGCCATCGCACTGCACACTGCCCTATCCCATCTGGACAAGACGAATACCTATGTAAGAAAGCTGTTTATTGACTATAGCTCAGCATTCAACACCATAGTACCCTTCAAGCTCATCATTACGCTCGGGGCTGAACCCCACCCTGTGCAACTGGGTCCTGGACTTCCTGACGAGCTGCCCCTAGGTGGTGAAGGTAGGAAACAACACCTCCACTTCGCTGATCCTCAACACAGGTGTCCCACAAGGGTGCGTGTTCAGCCACCTCCTGTACTCCCTGTTTACCCATGACTGCGTGGCCACGCACGCATCCAACTAAATCATCAAGTTTGCAGACGACACAACAGTAGTAGGCCTGATTACCAACAATGACGAGACAGCCTACAGGTAGGAGGTGAGGGCCCTGGGAGAGTGGTGCCATGAAAATAACTTCTCACTCAACGTCAACAAAACAAAGGAGCTGATCGTGGTCTTCAGGAAACAGCAGAGGAAACACACCCCTATCCACATCGACGGAACCGCAGTGGAGAAGGTGGAAAGCTTCAAGTTCCTCGGCATACACATCACTGATGATCTGAAATGGTCCACCCACACAGACAGTGTGGTGAAGAAGGCGCAACAGTGCCTCTTCAACGTCAGGAGGCTGGAAAAATTTGGCTTGGCACCTAAAACCCTCACAAACTTTTACAGGTGCACAATTGAGCGCATCCTGTCGGGCTGTATCAGTGCAGGTGCATCAAGGCTGGGACCGAGAGACTGAAAAACAGCTTCTATCTCAAGGCCATCAGACTGGCCACTTTAATAATGGAACACTAGTCACTTTAATAATGTTTACATACTGCTTTACTCACCTCATATGTATATACTGTATTCTATTCTCCTGTATTCTAGTCAATGCCACTCCGACATTTCTCAATCTAATATTTATATATTTCTTAATTCCATTCTTTTACTTTTAGATTTGTGTATTGTTAGATACTACTGCACTGTTGGAGCTAGGAACACAAGCATTTCGCTACACCCACAATAACATCTGATAAATGTGTATGTGACCAATAAAATTGGATTTGATTTGAGTACTAGATACATGGGAATAAAATGAAGGGTAAAGTACAAGGAAAACTTTCTACAGCCTTCTGAAACAAAAACACCTATTATTGCAGGTCATGTAGAGCTGTGTCAACTAACATAATAATTGTTACGTTCCCCAGTTTCTGTGTTGGTGTGGGTTTGTATGTGTGTGTGTATTTCAGGAAACGGAATCCTGGATTCCTCAAGCAGCCGATTGGTCGGCCCCATCGATGATTGGAGCTCTGAACTCCTTCTACAGCTGGAATAAAGCCAGTGTTCCTTTATCAGGAGGGGAGAGTGTCTGTGACGTCCTGTGTTGGTTGTTAGGCCATGAAAGTTTTTGTTGAAAGTATTTTGTAGCTGCTACTCCTGAGGTATGTGTGTGCCAATAGGATTCGTGTTTTTGATTATTAAAATAGTTCACTTTAAGTTAGTAATTATTCTGTTTTATTTGTTCCCGGGGGGAAGGGGAACACACCGTGGAAGTGTTTAGGCAAGAGGCCTGCGGACATACATAACCCGTAGTATTTACTCTGTCTATGCACACTAGGTAAGACCTGGGCAGATCACCCCCTGTATTTTGGTTAGGGCACTAGGAGGTACTAAAAGATTAAGTAGTGGGTAGGCAGGTAAGGTAGGAGTGGGGACACTTTTACTTTCTTTGCTTTGGTTCCGTCCAGACCATTTCCCCCACAATACCGTGTTAAGAATAATAAATTAAACTGTAATTTTCTCCGCCTCTGTCGTCCTCCACCTACGATCACATACCTTTTTCACTCCACGGGGAGTTTAGTTGTAGCAGGGTGTTGCATTCCCTCCGCCAAGAGGTGTACGTAACAATTAGCTACAGTAAAGCATGAACAACACTTCTATAGATAAGTGTGTTGTCAGAAAGCATTTGCGTGACTTGCTCTCACTACTGAATATCATTCCTCATTAACATTTTACTGCAGTGGGCTAAATCAGGGTAACACAGATTGATTCTTGGTAGTCTTAAACAAATCTACTTTGAAACCCAAGTATGCACCTCACACACATGGTTCTGGGCTTAAAAAGAGAAGACACCTGTACCATGTCAGATATAGAGATGAAATGTATTACATTTTGAGTCTGCATCCCAATATTACACTGTTTGACATAGAAACACCAGATCTTTTAATTTATCATCTTTATTAATGATGAATTTATGAAAAATATGAATAACATTCCACCCATGAGGCCAAAGAGGGCGCTTTTGGTAATTGACTGCAGGAAAAGGGCTACGTCAATATTAGCACATCTGTTTACCCACAGGTATCATTGTGTACTGATTCATTAAATGTCATCATATTTTATTCATGTGTTGAGAGGCTGCATAACCGACAGTGTTCTGTTCAATTAGCAGGTTACACTTTGAATTGGATCTAGGAGATACTGGACTGTCTTTAACCTGGTAAATGTACTAATAGACAGCTTTGTCAACTTACACACACACAGCCAACCATGTCATGTTACCAACGAGTACATTATTTCTCTCTATTGGTATAACATTTTTCATATTTGCAGGGACTTATTGAGAGTAAATTCCAGGGTTCTTGGGACCACATGGTATTTATGGGCTCAGTGTGGATTCATCTCTATGTGTCATGACTGGGCTGCCTCCCACCCTCCCACACAGTATATCAATCTTCATGTATCACTGCAGCTCCATTCAGAGAGAGAGAGAGAGAGAGAGAGAGAGACCCTGCAATTACCCAGCATACTGTTAGACTGTCCTATTATAAACTCAAGTGTTGGAGAAAAGAATATACTCTATTTGCCATAAAACCTTAAATGAGAGGCTCAGTTGGCCATGATATTCAAACATTGCTATATGGTAGGCAGATGGCGTAATGCTTCATATTCATTCTGAAAAGAAAGCTGCTTTTGATGGACATGGACATTAAAAGCTCATGGTCGGTCAAAAGAATGGCATCAATATATCAGTTTTCCAACAGGTAGCTTAGAACCACTAGAGATCATTTCATCAGATCACAAGCTATCGTCTGTATCAGTCCGTACTGTTTGTGGGAGTGTTGCATACAGCCACCGTGTAAATGAAATGTGTCGGTACTGTAATACACACCACCCACCCAGCACACCACAGCAATGTTTCACTTATTGTTACATAATGAGGGCTAAACACTTCATTTAGGATCCAGAACATGCAGATGAGTAATTCAAATAGAAAAAGGAACCGTGTAAAACACTGTGTTATAATATCGTAATATGTCATTGGGAATCAGAGCAATGGAAAATGGATGACAGGGAAGAGGATATAACAGAGTTAGTGCTGTCAGAACTGTTGTGTTTACATTGATGAGGTACAACAGCAAACTGAAAGGGGAGGTTAAGTTTATGAACAAACTAAGCAGTCTAAATCACTTAGAGGGGGGTGTCATCAAAAAGTGGGATGACCGTGAGGAGCATCCTTGAAGTAATCTGCTCATGTTGTATGTTTTCTTGACTATACTAATTGATACTGAATGATTTAACCACTCATTGTATTGCTACATGAATTGGTGTGCACTAAAAATGGCAATAACTGAGTATTCAGAAATATTGTAGTATAATACAATTTTCGACATTTGGAATCCTGATTCCCACAGTGAGTAGAATGGCTATGTGCTGTTAATCATTGACTAATTCGTTAACCCAGAGGGAGCTAACAATCTGGAGGTCCGGGGGCTCTATGTATCAAGCGTCTCAGAGTAGGAGTGCTGATCTAGGATCAGTTTTGCCCTTTAGATCACAATGAATAAGATTACAGAGACAGGGGTAATAGATCAGTAATCTTACATTACTCTAAGGTACTTGATACATACAGGCCCTGAAGTACTTTATTAGAAGAATAAGATGCACATTGCTCTGCTCTCAGTGCTCCAAGGGGTGTTAAGTATATACGATGCAAATGATGATACAGATCCTCTACCCACAATACTTTGCAATTCACACTGAAACCATAAAGTCTATGGAACAAGACCGGGTTGTTTCTTTTTTTGGTCTTAAATTGAAGGTATTAAACAGTTTTGTGGTAACAACAATTAGATTAAAACCTAAGTGGTGTTCCCATACATTCTTACAGTAAGTAGGCAAATGGAAGAGTGACTTCACTTGATTGTTCTCGCTCTCTGATGGCTTTCGGGGTAACTTCTTTTCCTGTCACTAATAATGCAATTTCCTCTGGTTCCCCAGCCCCTCCCGTATTTGTGTCCCTCTGACTGCTCCTGTCTGAGTAGTACTGTGGACACAGCCCCCTCATATTTGGGTTGTGCTCAATCCCTTAAAGTCAGCCTCTCTTCCTGCCATTCTCTAGCACTTCCTTCAGGAAGCATCTGCTTATTTCTGACAATGAAGCTCTGCAGCATAATCTAAATAATAGTCCTTTACTCAGGGAACATGGAATAATCTGTGTATCCCAAGTGGGGTACCCCCTGAATGCCTCACAAAGTGTAGTTGTTATTTAATGACACCATTCTGAGTTTCCTGTTTCAGGGTTGACCAAACCACACGAGGGGTCTATTCCCCGAGGGAATGAATCATACAAAGTCCACTTTGTATCATCACATCCTGATACCAGGACCGTTCATCAGCAGGCTGGCATATCCTCTCACAAGTTCTGTTTATCCAGTTGGATGTGTGCACCTCTCTGGTTCTCTTTTCTGTGAAGTAAAACTTCCTGCAGCTCCGACAAAAACAAAAGTGAAGCTGGCCTGGTGATCTCACAGGGAAATATGATCAAAGAATCAAAGGATGTCAGTTACTGGAGTTAGGCTGATAGCACCTGGACTACATTAGTGTATTTTTCTCACAACTCATTCAGGCGTTGGACCTTAGGCTACTGTGTACTTTAATGCATGGGTAATTCGATTCTAAATGGCTGTTGTTTGGCTGTGCCACCACCTTCTCTGCAGAGGAAGTGGATGGCTGTATCAAGTCTAAGCACACTTCCTGTGCTTGTTGTCTTGGGAGGACCCATTAGGGGCAGCTAAGAAAGCAGCAGCAAAATGAGCATTGTCAGCCAGTCCATTACAGGAGCGGCTAGCAGGAGGACCATTGTCAGTCTGAATGAGAAACACTACCGTCAGATCGATGGTGCGAGCAGGGAGAATGGAGTACTATTGGATATGCCTGTGGAGTGTCTTGGGGGTAGGTTTGTGCGTTCCTGTTGCTAAACCCTATTACCTTCATCATCATCCTCTCAACTTTGACAAAGCTTCAGAAGCCTGTCAGCCTGGCAGTTTCCTAACTAAAGTGGCCAGTATGGAGGAAGCCTCGAAGATTTTGAAAGAAATCTCGGAAACACTATCCAAAGAACGTACATTTCAGTTCTGGGTTGGCTTGATGAAAGGAAAGGGGTCATGCGTGAAACATGACGCACCTCTGAATGGTTTCAAGTGGACGGTGGATAACAGCAGCGACACAGAACTGGATCAGTGGAAGTATTTGCCCAAACCAACCTGCACGGGTATTTACTGTGTATTTCTCTCTGGTGAGTTTAATGGAACTGAGATTGTGAACTGGGGATTTGTTTCCAGTACCTGTAAGACAGAGTATCCATTCATTTGTAAACAACGTAATGGAGAGGTACCTATCATGAAGCAGTGTCTTACCCCACACATACCAGATGCCCGATTACTCAGGCCAGACCCAAAGGATCATAATAAACTGCATCTGGATTGTGGGTTTGGGAAAATGTTTGAACTGACTTGCTCTGCAACGACTCTAACATGGGAACGTGATGATGGATCGGATATACGTGGCATTTGTGCTTCATGCAAAGCAGGTTATATGACAGATGGGTCTGGAATCTGTGTGGACATTGACGAATGCAGAGATCGGCCCTGTAAAGACCAGTGTGTCAACACTGAGGGTTCTTTCCTCTGTAAATGCTCTGATACAAATGAAAATGGAAATCTTCAAGATGAGGGCTCAATGGCATGCAACGAACTACCAGCAGCTACCATTGCTCCTGAAGGTAGTGACAACCATTTGGTCCAAGACTATACCCCAACTTCTAAGCCAGCAATTCAGGAGAAGCCTTTTCTCGCCTCTCTGCCGGACCAACACACTACAACTTCCCCTACAGACGACATTGAGATAGCGGACCAGAGTGGAGACCAAGCCCACATTTTCATACCTGTGCTGATAGCAGTGATGGCCTTGGTCGTTCTGTTAGTCGTGGTGTTATCTATTGTTAAGTGCTGCCTCAGGAGGCGATCACAGAAACTGGCCATGAAAAATGCAGAGAAAATGGCAATGAAGAGGGCGGAGTCCTCCAAGGAAAAATACTCCCTGGAAAACGCAAATGAGAAGGAGGCAACTTAAGCAGCAGGAGTGTGAACGGAGGCCACAGATAAGACTCAGACAACCTGAAGGTGTTAACTGACAATGTATAAGATCTCTCATAACTTCCTTACATCAATAAGCACTGGAATAAAATGTTTTTATTGAAAGGATAAAAAAAAAAATCTGCAGTAGGTCACTGTACAGGCTTTGGATATTATTGTTTTATTGTGAGGATTTGTATATGGGCTGAGGGCTCACATTTCTTCATAATATTTGCTAGGCCTTTATGTTGCATTTACTTATTTTATTGCTGTATTGTATATATGTGGTTTGTATATATGTCATTGTGTAACATATGAAGATGAATTTGATGCTTCAGTATTTTGGAAGTCTCCAGTCCTGATATAAAGGATGATAACCTCTGCCCATGGTGTAAAATGTTCAGCCCATTAACCTAGGTCAGTCTCATTTCAAAAGAAAGACACTATCTTGTCAATAAATCAACTGTTTATAAAAGCAATAGATTGTATTATCATTGAAAATAAAGGATGAATCGATTCTGAGCAAACAGACACTGTGGGCAGGTTAACCCACTGGGCAAAAACGGGTTGAATCAACGTTGTTTCCATAAAAAACATTTTGGGGGGTTTAAATCAAAGTGATGACGTTGAATCAATGTGGAAAACTGATTGGATTTGATCAAAAGTAATCAATGTCAGGGAATTTAGTGTCGTATTATTACAAATCTAATGACATGAGGACATTTTTGGTTGATTGCACGTTTCATTCAACAACCAATTGAAAACTAGACGTTGAACTGACGTCCGTGCCCAGTGGCTATTTTCTACAAATAGCTGAGTAAATCTGCACCAAAGATAAGAGGACAGCGGATAAGAGATAGCTGGGCTGCTCTTTCCGGACCAGGATGTGGTTGTTTTGCTAAAGGTGAACAAGTGTTCATGTTGCTCTCTGCCTGAGAGATTTAAAAACGAAGATCACTGATGCTGTTTTAACTTGAATTTGCGCAATTAATAATTCATCATAGAGACTGAGTATGAATCTGAACTTAAACTGCACATATTGGTTTACTCTCCAAGATATCTGCAATAGATTAATCATAAGCAGCACTGTCTAACACTTTTTCGTATGTGCTCACACAGTGGAAATAATATCACTCCGGAAGCCTCTAGTAGTGCCAGTCGGTTTCAGCTCTGTGGGCGACTTGTCCTAATTGGAGGACTATTACGCACAGTGCCACCTTGTAATAATACGAACAATAATAAGACATTTGGATTATTTAACATTTTAATTGCGTTCAAATAGTTGCAAGTAAACAACATTAATACATATCGAAGTAACCGCCTAGTAATGAGCGAAACACTCAGTGGTCACGTTTATGATTTTTGTTAATTTCATCATGTCCATATGCTGCTACAGTGTCGTTGTCCTAGAAGTACAGGTTCCATTTCTATACGTGCTATCACATTCCATATTGTCCGGTTGAAATTCATCCACACTGTAACCACGACTTTTCAGAGCCGTGGCATAGTAATCTATTGGTTCTTCCGTTGCATTGTCCATCCAGCGCAGGCACAAAATTCTTTGGAACGAACGTTTGAAATTGTCTGATAAAAATCCGTACAGTATAGGGTTGGCGCAGCTATTTGCGTATCCCAGAATCACTGCGAGTTGCATGAGTGTTGCGTTATGGTGCTCCACAAAAACATTGACGAGCTGTACAATGTGAAAGGGCATCCAACAGACGACAAACACGGTCACCACCATCATCACCATCAGAGTGATCTTTCTCTCCGACTTCTTACGCTGCTGCCAACCTGCCTTCAGTGCCACCACTCTCATCTTGGCGATGATGAGGATGTAACACATACAGATAGCAATGACTGGGAACAGAAAGCCCATGAGAAAGGCATAGATCACAAACACAGCCATCCACTGGTTCACTGGCTTTGGCATCTGAATGTTGCAAGCGACCGAACCGTCCAAGTTTGGAACGGTCGTGGAAAATATAATAATGGGCAAAATGACCAGGATAGAAAACATCCAAACCCCAAAGTTGACTATTTTAGCTATTGTGGGTCTCCTGTACCGGGAGGCTTTGATGGGGTGCACAACCGCGATATATCGGTCTATGCTAAGTACAGTTAAGCAGTAAATACTGGTAAACATATTAATAGCATCAACACTTAGAACAAGGCGGCAGAGAAGGGAGCCGAAAGGCCAGTGGTGAAGGAGTGAAGATGTCACCAAGAAAGGGACACTCAGCATAAGTAACTCGTCCGCTATGGCCAGATTCAGAATGTAGATATTTGTTGCAGTTTTCATTTTGGCATATCTGAAAATGACATAGATAACCATAGAGTTCCCGCACAGTCCGACCAAACAGACAACCGAGTAAATGAAGGAGATGAGGATTGCGCTGCCTTGAGACTCGCTGTACGTTTCGTTCCCAGACGAGTTGTTCATTAGGAAAAAACCGTCCTCCAGGGTTAGATTCCTGAAAGAGCTGTTGGGGAGCATTTTGACTGTGTTTTTCCAGAAGAATCCTCAAAAAATTAGGCCTATGTCTTCCCGTAAATAATACATTTCAATCAGTGCGACTGTCCAGGGAACCCATCTCCTCACGGGAGTTGCTCTGTGCTGTGGCGCGCAGACGGTGCGTTGTTTCAGGACCATGGATAGCTACCGATGATCTAGTCATTTCAGAGACGCAACGTCAGACGTTGTAAAATGACGTTGTGTTGGGGTCATAGCCTAGGTCCTAATCGATATAAACCACTATAACCTAGAATAGGAATCTGTTATCTAGCGTCATAACACCCACATTCTATTTCAACTGATTGATTGGTAAATTGCTGCAGTCTTGTGTCTTTTGATGACGATGCACAATAGTTAAATGTTCCCCAGGTTGTTTCCCCATACGACCGTCTTTCGTCGTATCAGCAATTTCACAATTGAATCAAACACACACTCAGCACAACTGAACATTTATGAGACTAATACAATTGCATAAATTGTGGACTGACATACAGTGCCTTCAGAAAGTATTCACACCCCTTGACTTTTTTTCCACATTGTGTTACAACCTGAATTTAAAATGGATTAAATGTTGTTGGGTTTTTTTTTTGGGGGGTCACTGACCTACACACAACACCCAATAACGTCAAAGTGGAATTGCATGTATGTTTTTAGAAATTAATAAAAAATGAAAAGCTGAAATGTCTAGAGTCAATAAGTATTCAACCCCTTTGTTATGTCAAGCGTAAATAAGGCTAGAGCTTGAAGAATTTTGAAAAGAATAATGGGAAAATGTTGCACAATCCAGGTGTGCAAAGCTCTTAGAGACTTACCGAGAAAGACTCACAGCTGTCATCGCTGCCAAAGGTCTTTTCAATGTGTCCTTATGGAGTATTGTGTGTAGATGGGTGAGAAAAAAAATCGCTTTAATAAATTTTTTAGCTCAGGCTTTAACACAACAAAATGTGGAATAAGTCAAGGGGTATGAATACTTTCTGAAGGCACTGTATATTGTGATATTTAACAAAAGCGATGTGTCATCTTCTTTGGGATTTTCATCTAAAAATTTGAATCAAAAAGAAGACCTGGCAAGTGTAGTCTACAGACGATAAAGATAAAGTCTTCCTTTTGAAATGGGTGGGCTGTCATCCCAACTGTAACTGAATTATTACAGATGACCAAATCACAAAGAATATCCACATCACAGGTGAAGGTCATATCATTCATTTATGATGAATGAAGAAAATCAATCAAAGTGCGTCATACTCAGATCACAGAATGTGGCCCTCTGGTACACAAACAGATTAGAGAATCACTGAAAATCTAAGTAAGTAAATAGAGTTTCGTTAGGAAATCCAAATGCAATATCCATGCTGACAAAGTTGGATAATGGAGCAGTTTCTGGCTCTAATGTGACAGCTTGATGTTTAATCTTGCACAACTGACCAAATGTCCAAGAGACATTAGATGCCACCCACTGGTGGCATTTTTCACCCAACTTTTAATTTAAATCCAATGACATGGTTCTAATGGTTGTTGAATTCATGTTAGTTGATAACGCAGCCAAATGTATATTGAACAAAAATATAAACGCAACATGAAACAATTTCAATGATTTTACTGAGTTACAGTTCACATAAGGAAATCAATCATTTGAAATAAATGCATTAGGCCTAATCTATGGATTTCACATGACTGGGAATACAGATATGCGTCTGTTGGTAACAGCATTTTAAGGTAGGGGCGTGGATCAGAAAACCAGTCAGTATCTGGTGTGACCACAAGTCTCATGCAGCGTGATACATCCTTCACATAGAGTTGATCAGGCTGTTGACTGTGGCCTGTGGAATGTTGTCCCACTCCTCTTCAATGGCTGTGTGAAGTTGCTGGATATTGGCGGGAACTGGAACGCAGTGTCCGTACACATCCCAAAAATTCTCAATGGATGGCATGTCTGGTGAGTATGCAGGCCATGGAAGAACTGAGACGTTTTCAGCTTCCAGGAATTGTGTACAGATCATTGTAAAATGGGGCCGTGCATTTTAGTATGTATTTTTTTTATTTAACCTTTATTTAACCAGGTAGCAAGTTGAGAACAAGTTCTCATTTACAACTGCGAACTGGCCAAGATAAAGCAAAACAGTTCGACACAAACAACAACACAGAGTTACACATGGAATAAACAAACATACAGTCAATAATACAGCAGAACAAAAGAAAAGAAAAAGGCTATATACAGTGAGTGCAAATGAGGTAAGTTAAGGCAATAAATAGGCCATTATCATGCTGACATATGAGGTGATGGCAGCGGATGAACGGCACAACAATGGGCCTCAGGGTCTTGTCACGGTATCTCTGTGCATTCAAATTGCCATCGATAAAATGCGATAGTGTTCTCTTTTCCGTAGCTTATGCCTGCCCATACCATAACCCCACCGTCACCATGGGGCACTCTGTTCACAACGTTGACAGCAGCAAACCGCTCACCTACACACAACGCCATACACGTGGTCTGCAGTTGTGAGGCCGGTTGGAAGTACTGCTAAATTCTATAAAACAACGTTGGAAGAGAATGGCAAAGAAAGTAACATTTAATTATCTGGCAACAGCTCTGGTGGACATTCCTGGAGTCAGCATGCCAAGTGCACGCTCCCTCAAAACTTTAGACACCTGTGGGAATTGTGTTGTGTGTCAAAACCAACACTTCACATGTTGCATGTATATTTTTGTTCTGTGTAAATCAAAACTAGACGTTGAACTGCCGTCAGTGCCCAGTGGGCAGTAAACAGAGTAACTTGTACAAAACATGCAGCGTTTTTATGAGCAATAACTAACAAGGTTTAGATTTCCTCAGCTCAAGACAGTATTTGAATTAATTGTGAAATTGTAAGAGCTCAAGATGGAAGTAAAATAAACATGTTCCATTAGAATGCAACAAACAATGTTGGATTGGAAAACAAAAGATTCTCCTCTTTCAGAAACACAATCCATTCAGTTGGGTCAGCCATATCATTTTTGCATGCATTGTTTTCAGAGAATGACTGCATGATTGCCCTTGAAATCTAACAGGCCATTACACACCCGTCTCAGTACACCGTCTCAGTGTGTAAGTGGAACAGATGGTTGTGTTCATACTCCTCTCTCCTTCATTACTCCTCTCTCCTTAATTACTCCTCTCCTTTATTACTCCTCTCTCCTTAATTACTCCTCTCCTTTATTACTCCTCTCTCCTTAATTACTCCTCTCCTTCATTACTCCTCTCTCCTTAATTACTCCTCTCCTTTATTACTCCTCTCTCCTTTATTACTCCTCTCCTTTATTACTCCTCTCTCCTTAATTACTCCTCTCCTTTATTACTCCTCTCTCCTTCATTACTCCTCTCTCCTTAATTACTCCTCTCCTTTATTACTCCTCTCTCCTTTATTACTCCTCTCCTTTATTACTCCTCTCTCCTTTATTACTAATCTCTCCTTCATTACTCCTCTCTCCTTAATTACTCCTCTCCTTTATTACTCCTCTCTCCTTTATTACTCCTCTCTCCTTTATTACTCATCTCTCCTTCATTACTCATCTCTCCTTCATTACTCATCTCTCCTTCATTACTCCTCTCTCCTTCATTACTCCTCTCTCCTTCATTACTCCTCTCTCCTTAATTACTCCTCTCTCCTTCATTACTCCTCTCTCCTTCATTACTCCTCTCTCCTTAATTACTCCTCTCTCCTTTATTACTCCTCTCTCCTTAATTACTCCTCTCTCCTTTATTACTCCTCTCTCCTTTATTACTCCTCTCTCCTTCATTACTCATCTCTCCTTCATTACTCCTCTCTCCTTAATTACTCCTCTCCTTCATTACTCATCTCTCCTTCATTACTCCTCTCTCCTTAATTACTCCTTTCCTTCATTACTAATCTCTCCTTTATTACTCCACTCTCCTTCATTATTCCTCTCTCCTTCATTACTTTTCTCTCTCTCTCCCTCTCCTCCCAACCCCTCCATCCCTCCCTCCCCTGGAGGCACGCCAGTTCATTTGGCAGGTGTTTTTTATACTCCACAGGCCTCCTCTTTCCTCTCTCTATATAGCTCCTGTTTTATGGAGACTGACTCAGCTGATTTGGATGGGCAAGAAATAACCCAGGTCCTTAACTGGGAAAGAGCTCCAAAGCCAAGGAAATACTACCTCTGTGTTTGTTTGTTGGGATACTGTGTATGCTGAGACAAAATAGTCTCTCTCTGATTCAATCACTGGCACTGCAAGCAGTTAATAACCTCCCAGGGGAATTCATGAAGGGAGATACTGAACTTGGCACAAAGCAATTCAAACAACCTCAAAAAACGTGATTTTCCTGTGTTTTATATATACTGTATTTCCACACTGTGAAATTGTGAACATTTTGATAATACCCTTTTAGTGTAAAAGCTGTTTGAAAAGACCGCCTTTTCAGGGTGTTTTGCATGGGTTTTGGCCTGCCTGGCGACATCACCAGTATAAGTTAATAGACCATTAACAAGGAGAGTTTCAAACCTCTCTGCCAATAACAGCTAGTTTTCAGGTTACATATGTAACAGTTAAGAACGTGCCCATAAGCTCACTTCACAGCCTGCTTGAAATGTTGCTGATGGAGCAATCCAATTGGTACCTTCTGTATAGCTCAAACAGTTGGTACGTTGTCAAAGAGGACGTTCACGTGTGTTTGCGAGAAGAGGATCACTGGTTGGAGCACGGTATGGGGACAGGAACAGTGGAGCAAGATATACAGTGAGCTGCAAACTGATGTCGGTTTCACTGGTGGTCAGTTTCACTGGTGCCGTAACCCGGATTGTGTGTGACTAAGGTACTAACAGACATACAAACAGATGGAGACAGATCCATAGTGGTCCAACCCCCCCTCCCCCATTTCATTGTGGGGGACAACAATCCCAGTAAGGTACTTAAAGATGCTTTTTAAAGGATTTATATCATTTCAGTCAGTAGTAGTGCTCACGAGCCAAAACGGGTCTCTGAAAATTGTGCACAATTGTGTAGAACGTCATCAATTGCATATGATATGTTACGTCCTGATTTTATTTTATTTTTTTAAATAAGTCAAATTCCAATTCATACAATATGTTACAAATGTCAATGTGCCAAAGATCCCGTTCAATCTATTTAATTGTTATCTAGAAACAATTTGATATTGAGATAAAAATGTCTGCATTGGCCCTTTAAGACAGGATTGCACATTAAAGACTACTCATAAAATACTCATGTGAATGTCATGGAAGTTTTATTAAACATATAACAACAAATATAACAAATATTGAAGATTCTGATGCCCAATATATCACAAAGTACACACTTTGATGAACAGCATATATTTCCTCAGTCAACCATAATATGTCATGTTGAGTAGCATCATAAGGAAACAGATGGTATAGTATCGCTAATATGGGGTTGGCTCATCTCAGCCCTCCAGTGCCTCTTGGAGTTCCACTGCTGTTCTATAGTCCTGCATCGCTTGGTCAGTCAAGCCCAGGTGGCCTCTGACATCAGCACGGAGCTTGTAGACCAGGGCATCGTTGGGCTGGAGGAGAAGAGCTAGGGAATACATACACTTTAAGACCAAGACCAGAAAGTTTGAGGGTGTCTATTTATAGCTAGCGATAGTATTTATAGTCATGACACATTCCTTCTCCACGTACACTTTATGAATCGGACGGTCTAAGATTTGATTCAGTTCCATGCAATTACTCTTTTAACAATACATTCAAGTCGGCTACAACACCTAAAAAAAAAAACATTCATTCATTGAATCAGTGGAACTGTACTAACTGAACTGATTTTCTCTAAATCATATAAATCATAAGCACGACAGAGTTGGTTCCATCAACACCCACAGTGATTCCATTTGTTGGATGAATCCTCATGCTCATTCTGTCCTGCTGAAAATCTATTATTATAGGTTTGTATCATCACCATGGAAACTCAAGCTGCCTCTTGTCTCATGAAAAATAAGTGGCCTTCTTCTTGGTCTTGGTGTTGTCTGTCTGCCAATGAGGGGTGTCACTGCACTGTGCCGCTGTCCTTTGCTTTGTTTAATTGGGTGTTTTCATTTCCAACTATTGGCCAGTTATTTTGACACCCAAAACAAAAAGAGAGAAGGTTTTCAGACCATGTCTTTGCCTGTCTCTCGGAGTAACGGCAGCAGAGGGACGTAAATCTGTAGACTAGTCTTCAGAGACGGTGGTGCATATTGTGAGAGAGTGAGTGAGTGAGTGAGTGATCTAGAGAGAATATGCCTTGTCTGTACAGAGGTAAGATGGTAGGCTAGCCTGTGCCTAAAATTGACTTTACAGTTTGTAACACCAGACATGACAATGTTGTCCTATATACAATACAAGTGTGTAATAATGGTACCAGAAAGAGTCCCATCAGCAGTGTGTAAAACATAACAGCCCTGCTGACTAGTGCTGAGTGTTTCGTGCTTTTTGAGGTCGGTTCGGTTTTCGGTTCGATTTATAAAATTGAAAAAAGTAGACATAACATTTTTTTAGACATTTAGACAAATGCACTATGCATTATGTGGGTTGAATGATGTAACACCACAGAATACAATGAATAAAAGTCCCATGATGGTAGTGACTGCCCACTACTACATTTATTCACATTACATTAATAAAATAATTGTTTTATTTGAGGACTTTATTAAACTCCAAGTCATCATCTCATATAAGCTGTTGTCTAACAGAGACACAATTTTAGTACTTCTTCAAAGTAAATAAGGCATACTTTTATGACTGCCGAATACCAACTATCAATCACTTAGATCATGTATTTTCAGACTCGCAAAGTAACTGCTTTCTCTACCCTCTCGATCACAAGTTCTCTGTTCTCTCAGTCTCGGTGTCTTCTCCGCACAGACCAGACATGTTGAAGTGGCCGCGCAATGTATTATGGTAATTGTAGTTAATTACTACGTTTTCTGTGCTAAACTATGTATAATATTGGCCTGTTGGAAACTACAACATCACACAGTTTAGGCTGGATCTGATTTATCTCTACAGAAACTGCACATCATGCTCACAGAAAAAAAAGCGAACTAAATGGAATTCAAATAACTGAAATGACATCGGTCAATTAGCTGTATAAAAAAAAAAAGAACCCGACATTTCGGTTAATGGCTCCGCACTACCGCCCGACAGAACAACAGAGATGCTGTCCTAGCCCCCTGCCGGGTCACACGTTCATCACCCAGGGTAAATGAAAACCCTATCATTGTCCACAGTTACTGAATCTTATCTGGGAATCAACTCAATTCAGAAAAAAAAAACGTATTGGCTCAGTTGTCTGGAGCCTGCAATGGTTGTAGGTTTGATTCATTACCACATAGCCTACAACACAACGCAATACAACAACACAATGCACTCAATCAAATATCCTCGAGACAGACTGATTTCAAGACATTAATTAAGTGCTTAATACAACAACAAAATGACACTACAGTAAGATTCAACCATCTGACCTCGGAACGTGTTACAAGTCTCTGTACAATACCTAGCACACATTGGACTGAGAAACTCTATCCAGCAGGAAACACATTGAGACACACACAAGGGCAGCCCTCCGGGAACAAAAGAACGAGTGGTAAAAGGCTGTCGATTGCTGCTCACTGCTCACCGTGACTGAGGTCCTTCTCTGCATTCCTGTACTGGCGCAGGGAGCTGTAGAGATTGGCTCGGTTGAAGAACACGTGTGAAGAATAAGGGTTGAGTCTCAGGGCCTCAGAGAAGTCCTGGAGGGCCTCTGGAACCTTCCTCAGCAGAGCCCTGGTGATGGCCCGGTTCAGCACCGCAGATTCATCCTCTGGGTCCAGCTCAAATGCTTGGCTGTAGTGCTCACAGGCCTGGAGGATCACCAGCCAGGAGCACACAGAACCACCGTCACGCAGGAGCACACAGGAAGGAGAAGAGCGACGAGAGTGTATGCATACAGTGAGACCCATCCTATAGGATGTGAATGACCCTTAAATGTAAAACAGTTCACCGCTCCGTGGATGTGAACTAGGTTTTACACTTGAAAATGACAGTACATCAGAATAAAATCCATTAGAGTGAAATATTTTACCTGTTCAAACTGCCTGTTGTAGAAGTAGAGGTTAGCAGCATTGAAGAAGGCCAGGGCATACTTGGGGTTGAGTGAGATGGCTCTCTGGTAGTCTTTCATGGCATTGGCTTTGTCCCCCATGAACTGGTTGATCACCCCTCGGTTAGTCAGCAGCTGATCTGACACAGGATGGTGCTACAGGAAGGCCAGTCCAGGGTCACAGTTAATAACACAGTGAATACAATTAAAGTCGGAAGTTTACATACACTTAGGTTGGAGTCATTAAAACTAGTTTTTCAACCACTCCACAAATTTTTTGTTAACAAACTATAGTTTTGGCAAGTCGGTTAGGACATCTACTTTGTGCATGACACAAGTAATTTTTCCAACAATTGTTTACAGACAGATTATTTCACTTATAAATTCACTGTATCACAATTCCAGTGGGTCAGAAGTTTACATACACTAAGGTGACTATGCCTTTAAACAGCTTGGAAAATTCCAGAACATGATGTCATGGCTTCTGATAGGCTAATTGACATCATTTGAGTCAATTGGAGGTTTACCTGTGGATGTATTTCAAGGCCCACCTGCAAACTCAGTGCCTCTTTGCTTGACATCATGGGAAAATCAAAATAAATCAGCCAAGACCGCAGAAAAACAATTGTAGACCTCCACAAGTCTGGTTCATCCTTGGGAGCAATTTCCAAACGCCTGATGGTACCACGTTCATCTATACAAACAATAGTACACAAGTATAAACACCATGGGACCACGCAGCCATCATACCGCTCAGGAAGGAGACACGTTCTGTCTCCTAGAGATGAATGTACTTTGGTGCGAAAAGTGCAAATCAATCCCAGAACAACAGCAAAGGACCTTGTGAAGATGCTGGAGGAAACAGGTTCAAAAGTATCTATATCCACAGTAAAACGAGTCCTATATCGACATAACCGGAAAGGCCGCTCAGCAAGGAAGAAGCCACTGCTCCAAAACCGCCATAAAAAAAGCCAGACTACGGTTTACAACTGCACATGGGGACAAAGATCGTACTTTTTGGAGAAATGTCCTCTGGTCTGATGAAACAAAAATAGAACTGTTTGGCCATAATGACCATCGTTATGTTTGAGGAAAAAGGGGGAGGCTTGCAAGCCGAAGAACACCATACCAACCGTGAAGCACAGGGTTGGCAGCATCATGTTGTGGGGATGTTTTGCTGCAGGAGGGACTGGTGTACTTCACAAAATAGACGGCATCTTGAGCCAGGAAAATTATGTGGATATATTGAAGCAACATCTCAAGACATCAGTCAGGAAGTTAAAGCTTGGTCGCAAATGGGTCTCCCAAATGGACAACGACCCCAAGCATACTTCCAAAGTTGTGGCAAAATGGCTTAAGGAACTGAAAAAGCGTATGCTAGCAAGGAGGCCTACAAACCTGACTCAGTTACACCAGCTCTGTCAGGAGGAATGGGCCAAAATTCACCCAACTTATTGTGGGAAGCTTGTGGAACGCTACCAGAAATGTTTGACCCAAGTTCAACAATTTAAAGGCAATGCTACCAAACACTAATTGAGTGTATGTAAACTGCTGACCCACTGGGAATGTGATGAAAGAAATAAAAGCTGAAATAAATCATTCTCTCTACTATTATTCTCACATTTCACATTCTTAAAATAAAGTGGTGATGCTAACTGACCTAAGACAGGGAATTTTTACTAGGATTAAATGTCAGGAATTGTGAAAAACTGAGTTTAAATGTAGTTGGCTAAGGTGTATGTAAACTTCAACTGTATATAGCTACGATACAACATCTCCAAGTTATTATTATAAGGCATAACCAAGGCATCATCAAGCTTGGATTATTATAATCAGCTGCGTAGTGCTATGGCAAAAAACAAAACATGCGTCCAGTAAGGGCCCCAGGCCTGAGTTTGGGAAATCCTGCTATAAGGGATGAAACACTGAATACAGCAACACTAGCAGTCTTACTCCAACAACCTGCATTCTATCTCCCGATTGACCGGAAACAAAACACCAACCACATAGCTATAATACATCATGTCCAAGTAATTTGCTGAAACGCTGAATATGGCAGTACACACCGGCAGTATGTCTTCCCTCAGTGTACTCAACAGCTTGCATTTTATAAACATGGACTAAACACGCTGTCCTGACTGAGTGGAGGACATTCAGCCAATTATCTCTCTTCACAGTGGCCATCCATTACTGAAACAGGAAACTGCAATTCCCCATGGGATCCACATTACATACCAGGTCCAAACAATCACAGAAAAAATGTGACTTTTATCTCCTTACTAACCAGCCTGCTTAGAACTAACATCAATGGGTTTGATGCTGTATGTAGCCAATGTGGTACCTTCAGAGCCATGTTAATGTCTTGGAAAGCAGCATAGGTGTTTCCCATCTGCAGGTTGATGACAGCTCTCCCCTCAAATGCCTTCCAGCATTTGGAGTCAATCTCTGCTGCCACTGTGAACTGGTTCCAGGCTCTTTGGAAGAAACCGAAAACCTGGAAAAGCAGATGGACAGATTGGAGTTATGTACCAAGTTTGAAATTGCCAACTGCTAAAGCATAAATTTAAACAGTGAAAATCAATTTACATTTAACAAAATGCTGGGTTTGGTTTGCTATTTTTAAACAATGGCAGTTAAACAAAATGACATGTTGACAGCTGTCTTCTTATTTAAAAAATTATAGAAAGTTGCCTGTTTTCTTTTTGCCTAAATGTGGCAAATGCAAATCTTAGCAACACGATTGGAGTGAGTACAAGGATAGATATTGGTCACAAAATGGAGACACAAGAAGGCTATTTTATGTACATAAGTATGTGTGACCAGGTATGGTCAGTATGTCTGACCAATTGATGTAAATCCACCCCCCCTTCATCCTATCATAAATAGCGCAACAAGAGCCAGAAGTAGTCTGCTCCTCAACACTCAGCAATATGGCAATTAACATGAATGAATTGACAATGTACAGTAAATGTATAATGCGTGAGGGTACACGCATTACACAATACACTTGGCTTTTAAGGACTATTCACATTGACCAAAATAATGTCAACTACCTACTGCTCTCCAAGTAGATTCTACTTTGAATAATACATCTGCAGAGCTGTGTATACCCATGTGACAAGTTCAGGTTCAGGTTTAGGGTTGTGTTTGAGGCTAAGGTTAGGATTGAACCAGGATGTGGACATGAAGCTAGGGTTAGAGTTAGGGTTGAGGTTAGGTTTGAACCAGGATGTGGACATGGAGCTAGGGTTAGAGTTAGGTTAGAGTTAGGGTTGAGGTTAGGGTTGGGGTTGAACCAGGATGTGGGCATGAAGCTAGGGTTAGAGTTAGGGTTGAGGTTAAGGTTAGGGTTAGGGTTGAACCAGGATGTGGACATGAAGCTAGGGTTAGAGTTAGGTTAGAGTTAGGGTTAGGGTTAGGGTTGAACCAGGATGTGGACATGAAGCTAGGGTTAGAGTTAGGGTTGAGGCTAAGGTTAGGGTTGGGGTTGAACCAGGATGTGGACATGAAGCTAGGGTTAGAGTTAGGTTAGGGTTGAGGTTAGGGTTGAACCAGGATGTGGACATGAAGCTAGGGTTAGAGTTAGGTTAAAGTTGAGGTTAAGGTTAGGGTTAGCGTTGAACCAGGATGTGGACATGAAGCTAGGGTTAGAGTTAGGGTTAAAGCTAAGGTTAGAGTTAGGGTTGAGGTTAGGGTTAGGGTTGAACCAGGATGTGGACATGAAGCTATGGTTAGAGTTAGGTTAGATTTAGGGTTGAGGTTAAGGTTAGGGTTGGGGTTGGGGTTGAACCAGGATGTGGACATGAAGCTAGGGTTAGAGTTAGGTTAGAGTTGAGGTTAAGGTTAGCGTTGAACCAGGATGTGGACATGAAGCTAGGGTTAGAGTTAGGGTTGAAGCTAAGGTTAGAGTTAGGGTTGAGGTTAGGGTTAGGGTTGAACCAGGATGTGGACATGAAGCTATGGTTAGAGTTAGGGTTGAGGTTAGGATTGGGGTTGAACCAGAATGTGGACATGAAGCTAGGGTTAGAGTTAGGTTAGAGTTAGGGTTAGGGTTGAACCAGGATGTGGACATGAAGCTAAGGTTAGAGTTAGGGTAGAAGCTAAGGTTAGGGCTAGGGTTGAACCAGGATGTGGACATGAAGCTATGGTTAGAGTTAGGTTAGAGTTAGGGTTGAGGCTATGGTTAGGGTTAGGGTTGAACCAGGATGTGGATGATGGACATGAAGCTAGGGTTAGGGTTTGGGGTTAGGAGGTTAGGGTTACCTGGAAGTTGTAGGCCAGGCAGATGCGTGCGTTGGAGCAGAGGGGGTTGAGGTGCAGGGCCGAAAGGAAGTCCCTCTGAGCTTGTTTGGTAGCCTGGGTGTGGCCGTAGTCCATGCAGGCATTGCCCCGCCCCACGTAGGCATCTAGGAAGAACGGGCTGATCTGCATGGCCTGGCTGTAGGCTTCTACTGACTCCTGGAGCTGACCCAGCCTAGAGGACACACCCAAGCACGCACACACGCACACACAGGTCATAGAGTTCATTATAAGATGTTGTTAAAGCAGTATGCTCTTAAAATTCATTCCCGTAGAAAATAAACTTCACCACCCATCTAACTGGGCACATGAAAGATCCTGTGATGAACAGTAATTGTTCAGGCTAGCGGATGAGCAATAACCACGACTCTACTCCACGTCCATTAACACTCTCCAAATGACCACAGTTCCCAAAGGAGTTGGTGCACCCCAGTATATGTGTTCTGGGTCAATACCATTACCTATAATACCCCCATTCTAAAACATGTCTCATAAGGGGGAATGACACTGTCAGGAAGATCACACCTTTCAATAGAGCATGTCTGAATGACCTCGCTGAGTGCTGCTCCTCTACGCGTCCCTTTTTCTCAGAAACGCTCTCGGTTTCTTTTTCTCTCCCCCAACTCTCTGAGAGCCATGTTTTAGCTCAGCGTGAACAACCTGCTTTCAAAACGGGTTTGAACATTCCCTCAGCAATATGAAAGATGTTAAAAGGCCCAATGGGATTTCTCTGTGAGAACCTCTCTAAATAGATCATCTGTTTTCTTATTCTATGTTCTGTACACAGGGAGAGTAGAGAGACATTCTGGATGATTTCTGCTGTTCCCAACACTGGTAGCCTGATGACAACGTTTCCAACAGTAAGGTGAGAGACTGTCTTACACATTCAGTGTGTTTCAAGGATTTGCCCTGTGGGTCAATGTTGCAACACAACATTGATTTCCCCCATCTTCTTCACACATCGTGACCACTTTAGAACAATAACCCTTAAAGTTATTCATTGAAATCATAAATTATTCTTCATAAAAGGTCATGCAGTGTTTATGGTCTTGCCTTCAGGCAACACACAAATATTAATTCACTATTAACGGCAGCATAAGTTGGATTTTCCGACTGGAGGCCTAACTGGAAATGATGAAAAACAAGACAAAAAGGAAATGAATAGCATGGTTTGGATAACAATTTGAGATACTGCATGGACTATACTATCTAACCCTGAAAGTAGAGATGCTTGGGAAGAATAACATGCCCTTGGGTGGGGCTAAGGTGTTAGGGTGTCTATACTGAGTGTGTGAGGGGAGAGACCTGTGATGGTAGACTCCTAGGGCATGGTAGATGGTGGCGTCCTCTGGACTTCTCAAGGAGGCAGCTTTGAAATCCTGCAGGAGAAAGACAGTACAACACAACAACAAGTTAACTGAAGACACCATGGATGAACAGATGAACAGGTAGATGATGATTGTGGTGCTACCTAACACATTACGTCCTAGCATATACAACCTACCTACCATGTCCAATAGTAATACTTACAACCTGTGTCCCATAGTCTCTTTGTCTAATTCATACAACCATTCTACAGATGCAGGATCTTAATTTGAGACAATTCGCCCCACCAGGAAAATAATCCTGCAGCAACAGGAAATGTGAAATATTATGTGGATTATCATTAATGGACATTTTTGTAGGGGTTGATACATTTTTCGTAAGCGGAAATAAAGTCTGACATTTCTAAGTGTGGAAAGTGAATTGCAGGAAAGTTGTCCTGCATCAGGGTGATCAAATTGAGATCAGACACCTGTACCATGACCCAAAGTCTCTCTGTCTAATATATCTGTCCGGCCTGGGATCAGTGAGTTTGAGTGTTTGCACAGTGAACAATGCCTGTTGACGATGCTAGCTACAGGACACTACCTGTAAGGCATTGTGATGGTCACTCAGCTCCACGTAGAGAAGGGCACGATTGATCAAGACCTTCAGGTCAATCTCCTTCTTGCTGGGAAGGAGGAGGACAATCCCATAGTCTCTAAGAGCCTGAAAGATCAATAGGAAGCAACAGCTATGACAATAAACAACCGATGTACTAGCAGCAAGGGACATAAACACATGTATGTAACATACATACAGGAGCATGGACAGCATAAACAAGATGTTGGCTGACACACAGATTACGAATTAAAACACATTAACTATAGATGGTTGGAGCACTTCTTTCCTAACACAAACCCCTCCCTTACAGAAAAAACACACACAAAATCTTAAAAGGTGTTATTTCTATAAAGTGACAGTATGCTGCTGTATTCTGATTACTGTAAAAGCTTGTACTGTGACCACAATTGGGACTGAGCCTTAAATGGGATTTGAACTCACAACCTCTCAGTCGCTGTGCAACTATACCATCAGATCTGTGAGTGTGGAAAAGATACAGCCCACAGACTTATTGACAAGAATGCATTTCTGCCCTTTCTTAAAAGCTGTCAAGAATAACGTAAATAATTGTCCAATTATCACCACCAACGTAAAACTATCAGTGCTCAAGGACACTTGACATAGTATAGTGTACATTAATTATTTTGGGGATTTGAACTTGCAACCTCTTGGTGGAAGTGCAGCGATGTTTCTGCAGTGCCACCAGCTTCATACTTATAGTTTTGAACATACACTGAGTAAACCAAACATTAGGAACACCTTCATAATATTGAGTTGCACCATGGCCTTTTGCTCTCAGAACAGCCTCAATTCGTCGGGGCACGGACGCTACAAGGTGTCGAAAGCGTTCCGCAGGCATGCTGGCCCATTTTGACTCCAATCCCTCACACAGTTGTGTCAAGTTGGCTGGATGTCAATTGGGTAGTGGACCATTCTTGATACCGACGGGAAACTGTTGAGCGTGAAAAACCCAACAGCGTTGCAGTTCTTGACACACTCAAACCGGTGCGCCTAGTACCTACTACCATACCCCGTTCAAAGGCACTTAAATATTTTGTCTTGCCCATTAACCTTCTGAATGGCACACATACACAATCCACGTCTCAATTGTCTCAAGACATAAAAATCCTTCTTTAACCTGTCTCCTCTCCTTTATCTACACGGTTTGAAATGGATTTAACTAGTGACATCATTAAGGGATCATAGCTTTTACCTGGATTCACCTGGTCAGTCTGTCATGGAAAGAGTATTACCACACAAAATAAATAATTGTATGGTTAATGTACACTACAGTGTTGTTCCCTGGGGTACAAAAAGGTCAAATGTACACTTCATAGGTACATATGTGGTACAGTTCAGTACCTTGTAGGTATAATGGGACATTTTTCTACCCAATATTTTGTAGGTTAGATGGTGTTTTGGCAGTGTCGGAGATGTAACTGCAGTGTTGCTCCCTGTTGTACAGAAAAGTCAAAAGTATACACAAGGCACCTTCAGATGTACACATAGGAACTTATGGTACTGGCCAGTACCTTTTAGGGTACATGTGCGGATAATCTAGTAAAATGGTACATTTCTCTACCCAATATATTCAATTTAATGCTGCTTTCGTAACCATGTGGGAGGTGGAAATTTAGCAGTTGTGAAGTCATAAATACCAATTGGATGCATTCACATGCTTTGAAGTCATTGACTAACGCTGATTGGCTAATGAACAACAAGTTGCGTAAACCATAAACTAAAAGTACAGTTATCATACTTGTGAACAAATTATAGTTAAAACAACATATTAATAGATTGCTTTATTAATAGATTGCGAATTAGCAAGTTGGAAATATCGGTTCCGACTAGCATGTGAATGCGGCTTTATTGCACTTTGAAATGTACAGTCGTGGCCAAAGGTTTCGAGAATGACACAACTATTAATTTTCACAAAGTCTGCTGCTTCAGTTTGTATGATGGCAATTTGAATATACTCCAGAATGTTATGAAAAGTGATCAGATTAATTGCAAAATCCCTCTATGCCACGCAAATGAACTGAATCCCCCAAAAACATTTCCACTGCACTGCTGGAGATCACTCTGTCATGCTGATTGAGTTCGAATAACAGACTGGATGCTTCAAAAGGAGGGTGCCGTCATCATTGCTTTGCACAAAAAGGGCTTCACAGGCAAGGATATTGCTGCCAGTAAGATGGCACCTAAATCAACCATTTATCAGATCATCAAGAACTTCAAGGAGAGCGGTTCAATTGTTGTGAAGAAGGCTTCAGAGCGCACAAGAAAGTCCAACAAGCGCCAGGACCATCTCCTAAAGTTGATTCAGCTGCGGGATTGGGGCACCACCAGTACAGAGTTTGCTCATGAATGGCAGCAGGCAGGTAGGTGTGAGTGCATCTGCATGTACAGTGAGGCAAAGACTTTTGGAGGATGGCCTGGTGTGAAGAAGGGCAGCAAAGAAGCCACTTCTCTCCAGGAAAAACATCAGGGACAGACTGATATTCTGCAAAGGGTAAACGGATTGGACTGCTGAGGACTGAGGTAAAGTCATTTTCTCTGATGAATCCCCTTTCCAATTGTTTGGGGTATCCGGAAAAAAGCTTGTCCGGAGAAGACAAGGTGAGCACTACCATCAGTCCTGCGTCATGCCAACAGTAAAGCTTCCTGGCCTCCCGGGTGGTGCAGTGGTCTAAGACATGGATGTGTGTTGTGTCAAGAAGCAGTGCGGCTTGGTTGGGTTGTGTTTCGGAGGACGCATGGCTCTCGACCTTCGCCTCTCCCGAGTCCATACGGGAGTTGCAGTGATGAGACAAGACAGTAACTACTAACAATTGGGTAGAAAAAGGGGGTAAAAAAACACAAAAAAAACAGTAAAGCATCCTGAGACCATTCATTTGTGGGGTTGCTTCTGAGCAAAGGGAGTGGGCTCACTCACAATTTTGCCTAAGAACACAGAATGGTACCAACACATCCTCCTTCTCCCAACCATCCAGGAACAGTTTGGTGACGAACAATGCCTATTCCAGCATGATGGAGCACCTTGCCATAAGGCAAAAGTGATAACTAAGTGACTCGGGGAACAAAACATAGATATTTTGGGTCCATGGCCAGGAAACTCCCCAGACCTTAATCCAATTGAGAACTTGTAGTCAATCCTCAAGAGGCGGGTGGATGAACAAAACCCCACAAATTCTGACAAACTCCAAGCATTGATTATGCAAGAATGGGCTGCCATCAGTCAGGATGTGGCCCAGAAGTTAATTGATAGCATGCCAGAGCAGATTGCAGAGGTCTTGAAAAAGAAGGGTCAACACTGCAAATATTGACTCTTTGCATCAACTTCCTGTAATTGTCAATAAAGGCCTTTGACACATATGAAATGCTCGTAATTATACTTCAGTATTCCATAGTAACATCTGACAAAAATATCTAAAGAAACTGAAGCAGCAAACTTTATGGAAATTAATATTTGCGTCATCCTCAAAACCTTTGGCCACGACTGTACAGTGCATTCGGAAAGAATTCAGACCCCATGACTTTTCCCACATTTTGTTACGTTAAAGCCTTTTCCTAAAATAGATTAAAAAACATTTCCCCTCCTTAATATACACACACAATACCCCATAATGACAAATCAAAAACAGGTTTTTAGAAATGTTTGCAAATGTATAAAAAAATTAACTTGAAATATCACATTTACATAAGTATTTAGACCCTGTACTCAGTACTTTGTTGAAGCACCTTTGGCAGCGATTACAGCCTTGACTATTCTTGGGTATGACACTACAAGCTTGGCACACAATGCCACAAATGTCTCAAGTTTTGAGGGAGCATACAATTGGCATGCCAACTGCAGGAATATCCACCAGAGCTGTTGCCAGAATGTTAATTTATCTACCATAATCCTCCTCCATCCTTGTTTTAGAGAATTTGGCAGTACGTCCAACTGGCCTCGTGTGGCCGAGCGATTTCCTGATGTCAAGGTTGTGAACAGAAAACCCCATGGTGATGGTGGGGTTATGGTATGGTGCAGGCATAAGCTACGGACAACGAACACAATTGCATTTATTAATGGAAATTTGAATGCGCAGAGATATCTTGACCAGATCCTGAGGCCCACTGTTGTGCCATTCATCCGACGCCATCACCTCACGTATCAGCATGATAATGCACAGCCCCTGTTGCAAGGATCTATATACAATTCCTGGAAGCTGAAAATGTCCCAGTTCTTCCATGGCCTGCATACTCACCAGACATGTCACCCATTGAGCATGTTTGGGATGCTCTGGATCGACATGTACGACTGCGTGTTCCAGTTTCCGCCAATATCCAGCATTTTCACACAGATATTGAAGATGAGTGGGGACACCATTCCATAGGCCACAATAAACAGCCTGATCAATTCTATGCAAAGCAGATGTGTTGCGCTGCATGAGGCAAATGGTTGTTGCTTCAGATACTTACTGGTTTTCTGATCCACAGGCCCTACTTTTTAATTTTTTAAATATTTTTTTAAAGTTATCTGTAATCAACAGATGCATATCTGTATTTCCTGTCATGAAATCCATAGATTCAGGCCTAATGAATTTATTCTGTATCTCAGTAAAATCTTAGAAATTGTTGCATGTTGCATTTATGTTTTTGTTCAGTATAATACGCGCATCTAAAGTATCCTATAACTTTAAATGCAATTGCAACTGAGGCATGCTAACTTTATTTGCAGGCCAAAAAGTAGCCTAACAAAGTGCATCACGATTGACAGAAAATATATAGCAAAACACTATGTCACATGTGAAGTGCTCCATAAACACGGTTTCACATGATTTCACATGTGAAAATCCACATCATCACATGTGAATTGTTCCAAAAACACATGGTATCACATGATTTCACGTGTACAAAACATGTGGAAATGTCACATGTGAAATCATGTGGTTTTCCCATAAGGGCGCTTTAGATAACGTGAAAATATAAAAGAGAAAACCCAAACCTGACCAATTCATATTCCTCGAGTTGCTGATAACACACTCCACGGTTGTAGTGTGCAAATGAGCAGGTTTTGTCTATCCTCAGGGCCATGGTCAGGTCCTCCACGGCCCCTTTGTACACCTGAAACAAAAGCATTCTAAATTGAAACACAAAGAACACTACTGAACGTTGCACACAGTCACGCAGCTCTGCTCACTCTCTATGGCTGAGCGCCAGAGGCATAGAGAGAAGTAGGTGTCAACTGAACTGACAAGAGTTCAACAACAAAAAAGTGTGGTGGGAAGACTGAAAGCCCAAACACATAATAAGAAAAGAAAATGTTTATCACAGAGCCTTGGGACAATACAGTTGGTTGAGGTTTCTGACTGAGGCCAATATGACACAATGCCAGGACCTCCCATACGTAAATGTATGCACGCTTGACTGTAAGTCGCTTCGGATAAAAGTGTCTGCTAAATCCCAAAATGATATTATTATATTATCAACCTTCTCTCCCCACACAACTCTTTATATCCTGTTTCAATAACCGGATGAAAGAAGACAACGCTCCTCTCAAAGTTAATAACCACCCTAGAAATTAATGTAAAAAATCTGATAAAACTGTTTATTTATACCTCACAAAATGAAAATAATAGAATGACTGGCAATGGCAATATTGATAACTCACTATTCTTAATCTAGCCATGAACAATAAGAGCTTTCATTACAGGACCCTATCTGCCCTCATTGGACTCTATGACCACTCTTTCACAACAGTAAATGGTGAGTAAAGAACCATAGAAGAGATACAATCTCTCAGCCACTTTCAAGTGGTGAGGTGAATCATCCTACTCTGCATTGCAATCATAGACAACAGAACATTCATAGAGGTGGTGTATTGGAAACGTTATTATTCAGAATAACCAATCAAATTCATTCCAAAGAGGGGTGATCACTTGAATGAACAAATAGTAATTGGGTTACTGCCCTCTAAAGAATGTGATTGGCTAATGAGAGGCAAGGCGGAAGAAGCAAAGAGTGATGGCTAGCTGTGTTGCCTGTGTGAATGTGAAATAAACGTCACACCCTGATCTGTTTCACCTGTCTTTGTGATTGTCTCCACCCCCCTCCATGTGTCACCCATCTTCCCCTTTATCCCCTGTGTATTTATACCTGTGTTCTCTGTTGGTCTGTTGCCAGTTCGTCTTGTTTGTCAATTAAACTATTGTTTATATTCGATGTGGTCTGCATCTGGGTCTTACCTTCATACCTGATAATAAACATATTCCGTTGTTCTCGGAGTCATCGGTTAAGAACCCAGCATCTAAGATGCAACAATAGACTACAAAGGAAGGCATCCCATGTATCTCACCTTCAGGTAGAATTTGAGTGCTCCTCTATACAGGTAGACTCTGACACTCTTGGGCTGGATCTTAATGGCTTCGTTGCAGTTCAGGATGGCCTTTGAATAGCGCCCTTTAGCACCATAGAAGGCTGCACGGCTCAGATACACCTTGAAATTTAGACACAATGTACTCCATTCACAACAATTCCGCACAATGTGTTCCATTGCACTGCTTCTGTATAATGTGGTTTCAGATACATTTAGGCTCTACAGTACATTTAGCCTGCATCCCAAATGGCACCCTATTCCCTATGGGCCCTGGTCAAAAGTAGCGCACTATGTAGGTAATAAGGTGCAATTTAGGATTCAGCCTTATACTGTACATGGGTGGACAGTGAGTTCCAGAGAACCAGTGGTTACGGAGCCTCTACCTGGAACAGGTTGGGGTTGATGAAGAGGGCTCTGTTGAAGTCCTGAACACTCTTGGACTGCTGCAGGCGCATACGACAGAGCCCACGCTGGTGGTACGCATCTGCATAGTCAGGGTTAATCTTCACTGCGTTGCTGAACGCATCAAAAGCCTGTCAGAAAACATGACAGTATCTTCAAATGGGGGTGTTAGTTTGGTGAAGGAGGCCGTTGCCATGCCAGTATGTACTGTACCATAGACTATTTCACAATAACAGCATGTACCTAGTTAATGTGTTATGTAACATGAACTGAACAACAGGTGTTTCACTGCATGAAAAAGAGAGAGAGAAAAAAGCCTTGCAAAAGAGAAACAGCTTGAGATTTGACGGTTAGAAGACATAGTGGATTCAAAAACGGTGTGTTGGAGTAGCCAGTCTGTTTGTGCTGTCATGCCAAGCACTGTTGGCAAGAGCACAAATAGATCTGGGACCAGGCTAGTGTTGGGGGGCCATGCAGACAAATAACATGGATATCTGAACAGACAACGCCTAGTTACTGTACCTGCAACAGGAGAGCCAGTGCCATGTAGCAGAGTCCAGTCAGATAGAAGACCTCTGCAGCTTCAGAGACGTTGTACAGGTTGGTTTCGTTGGGGCTCAGCAGAATCAGGGATTTCCTGAAGCTCTCTACTGCCTCCTACAGCACAGTCACACACACACACACACACACACACACACACACACACACACACACACACACACACACACACACACACCACAGAAGGCTGCTGAGGGGAGAATGGCTCAAAATAATGGCTGGAATGGAGTAAATGGAATGGTATCAAACACATGGATACCAAGTATTTGATGTGTTCGATCCCATTCCATTAATTCCGTTCCAGCCATTACTATGAGCATGTCCTCCCCAAATAAGGTGTCACTGGACGCCTGTGATACACACACGTCACCAACTCCCCCAAGACACTCACTCTCCCCTGATGACAGGGCATGTTAGGCCATGATTATTGCTATAAAAATGTCATGCTGAGAAAAGTAGGCCAGTTGTATTGGTAAGCTGCCCGACGCCATTATGTTCACTTCAGAACATCTTTACTAGGACACAACCCGGATGTTACACAGAGCATTATGGGTACTGTAGTACATCAAGCTACAGGCCTAATCATTGGAATGAGGAAGACAAACAAGCAAATCACTGGAGGAAACAGGGCAACATTGATCATTCAGCTTTAACATATACATGACAAGGCATAGTAACCCAGAACGTAACAACCCACCATGAACTTGCGTGCCTTCATCTGTGTCTTGCCCAGGAGAATGAGGATGGGAGGTGAAGGTCGGTTGTTGGAGGCTGCCTCCAGACAGGCAATGGCTTTGGCATCATTCCCCAGGAAAGACTGGACAGCAGCCTGCTGGATGGGAGATGACCCTAGTGCTGGTGGTGGGTAAGGGTCACTGGTCAGTATTAGCCTGGTCCCAGATTTGTTTGTGCTCTTGCCAACAGCATTACTCATTGTGAAGCCATGATTCTTACTCCGTAATCAGTAAGTTCCTGCCATATAGTGTCAGTCTGTGAGATAACAAGGGCTTGTCAGTCAGGGTCAGGGAACTCATATTATGCTTCCTGGATCCTGATTAGAATCGCTGTACCTTTGTTCATCTCTGCAGCATACTGGATACAGAACGTGGCCAGGTCAAACTGTTCCATGTCACACAAATACTGGCCCCTGAAACACAGAGAGAGCATTGTGGATATGTCAATATACACTGAGTATACAAAATGTTCCATGACATAGACTGACAAGGTGAAACCAGGTGAAAGCTATAAGCCCTTATTGATGCCACTTGCTAATTCCACTTCAGTCAGTGTAGATGAAGGGGAGGGGACAGGTTAAATAAAGATTTTTAAGCCTTGAGACAATTGAGACATGGATTGTGTATGTGTGCCATTCAGAGGGTGAATGGGCAAGACAAAAGATTGAAGTGCCTTTGAATTGGATATGGTAGTAGATGACAGGGCACACCGGTTTGTGTCAAAAACTGCAACGCTGCTGGGTTTTACACGCTCAACAGTTTCCTGTGTGTATCAAGAATGGTCCACCACCCAAAGGACATCCAGCCAATTGGACACAACCGTGGGAAGCACCGGAGTCAACATGGGCCAGCATCCCTGTGGAATGCTTTCGACATCTTGTAGAGTTCATGGTACTGATGAGTAAGGCGGGGGGAGTTCCGGAGGGGGATCAAGAGATGTTTGTGTTTTTGAACACCTGTAACTACCATTTCCTGCAATCTAGAGCCTTTATTGACAACAAATAAAGGATTTTTAAAAATTCTAGCTACATAGTGGTGCAGCCAGTCCACAAGGTGGCACAGCACCCCTCTTATATTCTTTGGGGAGAACCCTGTACTACTTTTGTATTCTTAAAGAATAGTTTAGGTCCCCTTTTACGGACTTAAAACTCAAGCCTGATATCCTTCCTCTGATATAGAACATTTATACAGGGAAAGGCCCACTCTAAATCTAAGACAATAGCTTGTTTGTGACGGAAAAGCTCTGTAAGAACCTTTACCTCATGATATACAATTGTTGAGCGTCTGGTTTCATATGCGTGGCTCGTGTCAGATCTTTCAGCGCTCTCTTCAGATCATTGACCTTTGTGGTGAAGAATAAAATTCATGATTTATACATCATAAAGTGACAACCTGAAAATCTTGGTGACTTGCATCATGACATTTTAAAGGCTTACATTGCGATAGGCTTGGGCACGGCAGATGTATCCTCTGATGTAGGTGGGGTCCACCCTCAAAGCGTTGCTGAACATTCGGATGGCTTCATAGTTCTGGCCCATATTCAACATGAAGATCAAGCCCAGGTTCACATGGGCCAGCGCTACAGACCTAACAGAAACAAGAAAATCATCACAAAGTGGGGAAAAACATTAAAGCAAATACAACTTCTCTCTAATCTCACAACAAGTATTAGACTTGAAGAAAGATTCTAGTTCTTATCATTCAAAATGTTCATACATCTCAACAGTCTTGTGGAATATTTAACTTCGAAATGCCCTCCCTCTTTTCTTCTCTCCCCCTCTCTCCTTCTCTTCCTCTCTACATCTCCCGCTCCTCTTTCTCACTCAAAGCCCTGTTTTCAGAAGAAAGGATCCACTCTGCCAAAGCGAGAGGCCCAGTCGTATTACCTGTCAAGTTTGATCACAGCTTCAAAGTCGAACACGGCTTGTTGCCACTGCCGTCGCTCCGTATAGAGCAGGCCCCTGTGCAGGAAGGCACTCAGGTTCTCTTGGCTATCATTAATGAGTACTGGTGGCACAGAAACAAATATAACAATAAGTTGTATCTCTGTGGTACTCACAGGACTGTATAACACAACACCTCCTCAATCCAGCACACAATGAAAGATATTAATAGCCTAAAAACACTCTGATTGGGGGTTAATGTCAACTGAAAGCTACCACTCTTCGACTCACAACACATTGGATTGAAGATATTAATAGCATGAAATGGGGGTTAGGTGAGGTTTTGTTGATGATGTTGTTTGTAACTAATGGACTGTGGAAATGATTTTCCTCTCTGAGGACATCCATACAATAAAGTATATATTTATCTATTGTGCAATACCTGAGGTGCTGAGGTCTTGGAGGGAAATATCAGGCATCCTCTTCCTGAGCAGACAGCCCCGGTGGTAGAAGGCCTGCCAGTCATTGGGGTCCAGGTGAACTGCTAGGGAGAAGTCCTCGATGGCTTCCTGGTACTGACCCACCTTAGCATAGATCCTGCCCCTGTACGTCCTGTGGTACGTCCAGATTATAACGAGAGGGTAACACCACTGACATTATGGAGGGTAACACAACTGACTGTCAATCGACATTTCAGTGCGCGTGTGTGTGTGTGTTTTGAGAGAGAGGGAGAGAGACAGAACCTGTGCGTGATTGTGAGCTGAACTCAATCCTAAAGCTGGCATTATCTGTGAAGGTGAACGCACCAATTTGTAAGTCGCTCTGGATAAGAGCGTCTGCTAAATGACTTAAATGTAATGTAATGTGTCCAGAGTGACACTCTATTCCCTATATCAGGGATGGTCAACTTGCAGCCCCCCCTTTCGTAGGCCCGCAGACTAATTTCACACCAGAAAAATACAATCATTTGAATAATAGAATACACAAGCTGCAATTTTGAAATTTGGTTGTGCATCAGCAGTCACTCAATTAGCCCATGTCAGCAAAACATTTTTAGATTGGTTTAGTTAGTCTAGCGGCCAGCTATCTAAACTTGTAGTAATCATGGTCAAACTACCAACCAGGATAGGGCCCATTGATCATCAGATATCATATTAAAAACGGCAAATGTTTGCCTCCTATGGCAAAATGTGTAGAATTTCAGGAAATTAGCTGTAAAACTTCTCTTCGCTCCATGGCAAGATGAGGAGAATTACATGAAGTTAGTTCTAAAGTTGCTAAATCTTCTCTCTGCCCCATGGCAAAATGTGTAGAATTGCAGCAAACTTGCTTTAAAACAACAATTTCTCTATGTCCCATGGCAAAATGTGCAGAATTGCAGGAAATGAGGGGGGGTATGGATGTGAGTACGCAGACCCACTAGCTACTACAGCCCCTCATGTTGAGTTCCGTTTTTTGGTGGGCCACACCCCCATCAAAGTTGCTCATTCCTGTCCTATATAGTGCACTACTACCTATGGGCCCTGGTCAATAGTTGTGCACTATTTAGGGAATAGGGTGTCATTTGGGACACACCCATTGATTACCTGGCGATGGCATGGCTGGGATCACGCTGGAGCAGCAGAGTAAAGTCAGACAGAGCCACCATCCAGTTACAGCTGTGGAAGTACTGCAGGCCGTGGGTCAACAGAGCATCCGTTCTCCCTGGGTTGATGGTGAACGTCTGGAAGACAAAGATTACAGACATACACACCAGTCACAGCAGTCTCCTGTTAAGCCCTTGTTCTGTGGCTTATGCTGGCAAAATAACCCAGAGGTTAGCGCTGGAGTGAAGTGGAATCTCTTCTCAATCAATACACAATATCACGCTGTTGGTTTTCTACCTTCGATGGCTGTATTAAACCCAGACTACATCCTAAGAGTGCTTTGAGACCCAGTGATGTCAGTGGCAACGTGACTCACTTTGGCATAGTCCTCCATGGCCAGTAGAATCTCATTCCTCTTCTCGTACATCTCCGCCCTCTTGAAATAGTTGTCATCGTCTTCAGGTCTGCATTTGATGGCCTGAGTGTAGTTTATAATAGCCAGGGTGGTCTCTCCTCTCACTCTGTAGATTTCTGCTTTGGACTTGAAGGCATCTGGTAAACACATATAAAAGGTTGGTAATGTATTGTACTGTACAGTAGTCTAGAAAAGAGGAAGAGCTATAGCTGTACAGCCGTGAACCATAATCAAATCACATGTAAGTCCAGTTGCATCCTTAACCGTGGGTACATCACCAGAATTGCTTTAATAAATTGACCAGCAGTATAATGCCACAGAATGTACAATAACTATAGTCAACACAAATGTGTTCCTATTTGCAAAAAGGAACTAACATTTAAATCAATGGAGCACTCACTAACTTCAAAATACAGATGGAACGTGCCAGAGCAAAAAAAAACAACAACTAAAAGGCTCATAAAATGAGGAATTTAAATTCATTCAAGTGAGCGATTCAGCAGAAGTGCAATCACTTTCACCTTGGCAGAGTCAGTCAGTGCATCATCACGCTGTATGTACCGCGAATCACTTTTATCTACAGCAACTAATAAAACACACAGGGCTTTGGGCTGTGGTGGGCTTACCTGCATGTTTCTTGGTGTGCTTGATGATAAAGTTCAGGTCATCCAAAGCACTATTCTGGTTGTTTCTGAGCAGATAAATGCTGTGCCTGTGCCAGTAAGCATCCAGCAGGTAGGGCTCTAGGGAAATGGTCTAGTGTGGAAACAACAACACATGAACCATTTGTCATCAGAAGCTAGGCCTAGAGGAGGAAAATGAAGCTAGTGGGGAAATCAGGTCAAACCTATTAGCTAGCTTATATACTTACAAATAAATGTCGAAATCAAGTTACTTTGACTAGCCTCCAACTGCAATTACAGTATTCTGACCTAACACACTCCTCCATGGCTGTCCTATTTCAGAACCAAACCTCTGCTAGCCTACTGAAAATGTGAACTAAACTTACGGCATTGAGATCCTCCAGAGCCTGGTTAAGCCGGCCCAGTTTCTTCTGCAGCGCCCCCCTGCGACACAGGTCAAAGGCGCTGGGTCTGTCCTGCTGGGCAATAGCCTGGGTCAGCTTGGCCACCTCTCCCTCCAGGTCGCCTGTGGTCAGTCCCTGATCCAGGGTCAGAGACAGGTCCACCCAGTCCAGAGGCTGTATCTCATCCAGCATCAGGACCTTCTCCCCAGGCTTCTTCAGGGCCCCGCTCTGGAGGCTGCTGCTGGGGGCCCTCTTAGAGGAGTCTGACTCTTTCTTGGAGGTGCTGCTGCTCTCCTCCAGTGGGGGGAAGAGCTGGTCAAACCAGGCATCCCAGATATCCCTCACCCACTCCCGGGGAGGGAGTACGTCGGGGATGCCACCCTGGTCAGCGGCAAAGCTCTCAAAGTCCAGCACCAGGGGTAGGCTCGGGTAGCGAGGCAAGGGGAGAGGGAGGGGAGGCTCCTCTGAAAGGCACGTGGTGGGTTTGATGGGTAGTAGCTGGCACACAGACTCACTCCTGGGAACACAGGAGGCAGGCAACACAGATAGACAGGGTGATTAGATGTGAAGAGGAAATGTACACATTCTGTAAATACAGCAATAACATGGGTCTACTGTATATCCAAATGAAAGCACATTCGTCTGGAAGTTCTATAACTGCTTTGTAAGCCAAATGAATCTCAGTACTGTAAGCCTGCCTACCTGATGAGAGTACGTGGTGACTCCTGCAGTTTTTCGTGGATGTAGGCCAGCTTGGCAGGGCACAGCTTCTTCCCACCCTTGGCGACCTTCCTCTTCGAGTGGGATATGCTGCCTCCCCTGACGGGTTCCGCCATCATCACCCTGCCTCGGTCCCTCCTGTACTGGAGTTGACTCTGGCTGAGGGCTGGGGTAAGCTCCTCTGTGTTGGGGCCTGCTGCGGGGGCTTGGTGGTCGGCCTCCTGCTGGACAGTGGGAGTAACCTGGGGATGGGTCTCCTCAGCCAGCACAGTGGAGGACAGCTGCTGCCGAACCACCTCCAGCTCTCTGGTGACGGTGGCAAAGTCACATGATACCTTGAGGAAGGCCTCTGGCTCAGGGTTGAGGTGTGGGGCAGAGAAGGGCCTCTTCAACTGGGTCAAGATGGTGAATAGTGAGACCATGGTCAGAACCTCTGCTTAGGTGGTGAGATAGTGGTTTATCGTGTTATTGAATGACATGACATTTTTCATATACACTCACCTGTTCTTTGTCAATGGAGGGTTGAGGTGACTGCTCAGTTACTCTAAGGTCTATCATAGACTTGAACTTTCTGGACAGCACATTTTCCTGTAGGAAGATCCAACATGTTCGTAAGGGCATGCTAGAAGGGAGGGGGGGGTAACTAAAGCACACACTGACCACTGAGGTGGTTGGCTCCATCTCTGTCAGGTCACAGGCTGATTCCACCAGGTCCTGTAGATCACCATAGAGCTCCTCTCTGGAGAGATCGTTCCACGTTGCCTTAGTAACAAACACCATAGAAACACAGCAGGGTGAGATCACATTGGCGAGGTTTGGTTAACTGGTTCACTTGCAATTTGATATTCTGATATATCAAAGCTATTATTCAGATATATCAAAGATATTTGATATTCAAAGATATTATATTTCACCAGGACATCTTTGGTTAAAAAGGCATGATCAATGTGGCCTTGTTGATGTTATCTATCTTTCAGAGTAGTAAGGCATCTTGTAATGTAATGATCAAAGAGCATCTCCAATGTTCCCCCATCACGTCTCAACTAAAACACAGCCAGGAACAAATAGAGTAGAGTTAAGTCCTCCGTTAACAGTCCATGTGGACTGACTGTCTGGGAGGGAAGTAGCCTACAAGTCCGTCTGTAAACATCAGAGGCTCAGTACTACCTGGTACTTGGGAAAGAGTTTGTGTTTGACGAATGCAGGAGAGCAGCTGAACTTAGGAGGCGCTGGGTGCCAGAACATCTTCAGCTCGTTGGAACACAGAGAGGTCTGGGAGGAAGGAGAGAGATACTGTATGAGACACACAGAGAACTGGGAGGATAGACACTTCAAGACAGGTGACTCATCTAGACTAATGAAAAGGCCCCTTGAATAAAACAAAGTCACACGTGACATTAAAAAGATAATGCGGAACTGGAACTGAAACATTGGAACTGAAACATTTGGCATTCTTAAACAATCCCAGATAGCTACAGTGTTAGTATCATGTTATAAGCAGTCCCTTTAAAAAAAACTCCTGTTTCTAATGAGTTACAAATATGTTTGGTGCCACCTAGTGGATCATCTTGTTGGATGGTGAAACACTTTCTAGACAAAATGTTTGGGGGGGGGGGGGGAGTTGTATAAACATAGTGCTGATCCTCCTCACCGCCTGTCCATGAAGCATCATCCTGGGCTTCTCCACGTAAAACTCAGCGATCCTCTGCCAGTCAGCCAGGCTGTCTGAAGTCTGGGAAGGCAGGTGACTCACACAGTCCTTTCCATCAGACTCAGTCACCTCCACGCGGGGCACGCCTTCATTTAATATCCTGCAAAGAGATTCAATAGTTTTACATGATATGAGGTTGTTGTAATGATACTCCTGACATGCAAAGTTTTCCCACGTGGAGTGCAGAAGGTAGTGAGAGAGAAAGTGGAGACGATGACCAAATCATATTTACTAAATTATTTAATGCAACCCTGTATCACAACACTTCAATTCCAAATGTTGCTATAAAGTCTAGGTTTTGGTCAGAAAACAACTTATGAAGCAGAGCCTGGGAGAGATAGATAAATAAAAGTTAAATATTTTTTTTTAATAAAAGCGTTTTACCTGTGTCTGTCAGGCTGGGCAGCGATGTGTTGTAGTGCTGCCCTCTGTTGGTGAAACTGTGGTGGTGCACTGAGTTGGCTGGAGGTGTGACAGACCCGGGAAGCCAGCTGCAGCTCCAGAGGCAGGGCCTGGCTGACTGGGGTTGTACAGAGGTGGTGAATGGTCTTGTACCCATCTGCACTGTGGGAGAGAATTAGAACAGTAATGACGACAATGTTGTGATACTCTTACTTCGCCAGTCCGTTTGTGCCATCATGCCAACTCCTTCTCACTGGCTTGACAATGATAGCAGTAGAGTTGGTGAGAACACAAACAGATAACCAGGGTAATACTTACTTTCAATTGTATCTAAATGTAACACAATTTCTGACTTATTTACCTAGTCTGCAATAACACAGGGTATATATAAAACCCAACATACAGTATTATCATGTATGGTAAAGAGAGAAGTCAGCTGACATTTTGGTTTGAACCAAAACCCCACTGGTTTGTTATATTGAAGAATGTCAACGATTCAACAAGAATCCACATATTTGAAACGTCTACAAGCAATACAGTGGTCTTGAGGCTTGTCCTAACAGATGAACCATTCTCTGTGGCGTAAGCAGATGAGGTGGTGGTTTATTTGCTCAGATCATCCCTGCCATAACTTCTCACCACTCTTTGAACTGGAGACTCTGTGTGTGGCATCTCTGTGCTAGGAGGGAAAGGCCCGGCCTCCCTTCGTCACCCACCACCCACCTCCTGTCCTGACAGACACTGGACAATTTATTGGAGCCTAACATGTTCACCACGGCCTGCCACTCCTGAGATTGATCATCTCTCTGGCACTCTGGGTTAGGTAGGCATGCCTCAGCTCAGCTAGCGGAGCGGCAAACCTGTAAGGTCACCCTGGAGTCATTCGCCTGGTTTTCAATGAAATGAGCATTCCATAACTGTGGAGTGGAGCTGACCTGAGCACTGCCTTCAACCTTGCTCCTTATCTAATCCATGTACCATCAGCAGACAGGCTGGCAGCCTGGCCCCCTTATAAAGCCTCTTATCCATAACCAACAGAAACCTTTCAGTGAACCAAAGCTCTGAAAAACAACCCTAATTAAATGGCACTTGTTTTGGTTCCATTTTTTTCGTCAATGGGGTTGGAGGGGAGTGGAAGGAGTGGGAGGGTGTGGCACAACTCCAACTCAGCACTTGCAGCGGGAGGAGGCAGTAAATCTGGTCTCTTTAGGTGAGTCAGTTATAAGGAAGTGTGTGGTTGCACCAGGCTCCAGACAGAGAGAGAGCAGTCTAAAGAGTGTGTTAGGCTAGGAGCATAATTACTCTCTGTGTCAATGGGTCTCCGAGAATCAGGTGGGGAGTTTTGATGATAGCTTAAAAGTCACTTTATTTGCAGAGAGACTCCCTGGAACTGAGCTCATCTCCGTCCAATGCCACCCCCGCCCAATCCATTAAAGTCAAGGTCGGAGATGGTTACTAATGATAGTGAGTTGAAGAGGTTGTTGGAAAACAACTTTGTTCAAAACAAGCAGGGATAACACAGTGACGACCGTGATTATACAGGGTTTAAGCAACATGTCTTCGTGTTTTAGGAGAAAACCCCTATTTATTTGACAGTGCAGTGTTGTATGTGGTATACATTTAATACCCACGTTTGTAATAGAAGTAGTAGTTTAACCTTCAATAATGATCACAACTCAAAATCAGTTCGATACAACAACTCACATCTCTCGTGATCAACCAGACTGACAGGGAATGCAAGACGCTTACTGTGCTTTGGGGGCCCATGTTGCTAGAGGGGAGAGGCCTTGAATGGTTTTGTTTTGGAAAGACACCCTCGCTGGTCTCTGAGAAGGAGCTATGGTATCTCCCCGAGCTGTCATTACATCTGCATAAGTCACCTTTGATGGAGGGAGGGGGACAAACACAAAGACAAAACGTTTGTCTTCTAATTGTGGGAGCTAAAATAAGAAAATACTTAAATAAATTAGGCGTGAACAAGATAAACTGATAGTACAGTTACAACTACTGAACTTCACACAATGACAGCCACATGAATCCAAGTATTACCTTCTGTGGAAGAGCAGAGACCATAGAGTCATCGCCGTCTGTCTCTCGTTCAGACAGTGAGTGAGCGATCTTGTAGACCCCTGATGTGACTTTAGGGGACTCGGCGGGTCTTGGAGGGGTAGGAGAATCCCTCTTAACCCACAACATCCTCTGTGGAACCGGGGACCTCTGAGGAGTATCCTGGAAAAATGTGCATAAGACGTTTGTTAATGTTAACTATCTTACTAACAGAATTCCTTATTAAGGTTGAATTTAGTTTAAACTTTATACAACCTTAATAACAGAAACCTCTACACTTGAAAATGTTCTCAAATGCTCTGAAAACCTATTTTTCAATGAAATGTGATCAAATCTAAATACACTCTAGTCTCTGCATTACCTCTGTTGGTACATGGCTAATATTCTCTTCTCTCTCCTCTGATTCCACTGTTTTTTCTTCCTTTAAAAATGATTAAATGTTATAACAAAAACAAAGATTGTCATTAATCAATACAAGTGTAAATTGCTATGAGCATTGAATACCTGTTTAAATAACTAATATAAAATAACTATCACCGGGCTTAATTAAAATCTCTACCAAAAGTACAAAGGTCAAAATGTTTGTGACCATTCAGGATATTATATGTTGTTGTCCTATTGTTATCATGTTGTCACCTCGTTGTCAGCATTGTAGCTGTCCCCCAGCACTCTTTCCATCAGCTCCTTGATCATCTGGTCCGAGGCAGATGGCATATCACTGTCCCCTCTCTGTAAGGAGGCAATGATCTCATCCACCGTCCTCCCTCTGCCTCTGACAAGCCCCATAGTCGTGGCCACTGACTCCTCTGGGTGTCTCTGCTGGGGGTCCGTGTCCTCCTGGCTCTCTGCAACCTCGGCCCCTACAATGCCCCGTGCCTCCTCCAGCAGCTCTGTGGTGGACTTGACACTGTGGATACTGTTAGGGGCCATGGTACTCCTCTGGCTCTTTGAGCTTCTGTCGTCAGCGGGCGTCCTTGGTGCATGCGTAGACCTATCTTTCTGATTCCTCCTTTTCTTTTTCTTGACCTTCTGTGGGGCTTTCCCGTGGGATGGCTCGGAGCCCGAGTCCTCACTGTTCCTGCTGTCATCGGTGTTGTCCGAGCTCAGAGCCAGACATCTGCTGAAGAAGTTGGATCTCCGGATGCGCCTCTCTGCCGCTTCCTTCTCCGACACCTGCTCTGACTCCTTCTTGCTCTTGTATATAAACATCCTAGTCCCTGTTGCTGGCCTCTCTGACCTGGGCTTAGAGGGAGGCTGTGGCCTCATGGACATGGACACCACTTTGGTAGTCCCTGCTAGCTGAGCTATGGCCGGCTTCTGGGAAGGTTTCTGGCCTGGAGAAGACAGGACCAAATGAACTGAATTTCTCCCTTCACTGATTCCTTTGATACGTGTGGTTCCTTGACTCCTGCTCACCTCAGACTTTGTTTTAGGGATGTGTAGTAGGAGAGCACTTTGTGGTAAGGAGGCAGGTGGTGATTGTAGCAGATCTGCATGGAACTCCAACAGGCTGACTGACCCTGCAGACATCTGTGAGGTCCTATTTTGGGGCGTGTCCGATGTGCCACAGGGTCTCTCTGTAGCCTCTTCCATCAGTCCTGATGACTCCAGTGTGTGGAGAGTCTGGTGGTTGATCCTGTGTGCTGGTGGTTGTGTGGGAGTTGAAAAACAGCTGCTTCATATATAGGAATTCACACTGGGACTCATTGCTTGGCACCCCTAACTCCTTCTTCAGCTTTAGCTTCTCGATGTGCCTCAGAACCTTATTTCTCAGCAAGTTGCTCCATGTCTATCAACGTGACCAAATGTTGGAAAGTGAAACATGCAAAAAAAGTAAAGGACTAAGGATGGAAGTAGGTGAGTAGTAAGAGGTATTCTTTTTCAATGGGTGATTATGAAACATCAATTAAAATGATTAAAACACACAGCAATAAAAACAAATGGTAGCCTACAACGTGATATATGACATGATTGATGCTTATTCTACGTAGGACTACGCGGCCTACTCAATAACTGATGATGATCAAACTGTTGATGCTAAGATTTTTGTTACTGTGTGGCAAAAAGTAGCAGCACTGTCAGTATAACAGCTTCACAGTGTGTATTTTGTTGCTAGTGAAGTTTGAAAGATGTCAACGAGCTACAATGTTGCCAGCAGTGAACCACTCCAATGCTACTAGAATAACGTTAGATTAGCTAACGTTAGCCAATTCCAACGCTTACCTTTTCCAAAACTATTGAAGTGACAAGACACCGCTGTTTGCTGAAATTGACGTTACTTTAAATGTCTGAATATCATCTCATAAACACGTTGGCAGGTCAAATGTTTACAAACTTTTGTGACGCTTTGACATCCACCATTTCTTCGTGGTGGCTGGGAGGATCTCCTAGCAACCAAACCAGACAACTAGGCTGGACAAAACAGACACCACGTGGGTGCAGAACTAAGACTGCCGAAGACCCGGACGAGCACTGGAAACTGAACTAAGTAAAAGGTTACAAATTGCGAACGTGTTCAACGCTCAAAGGCTTTTCTAATCGACAGAAGAAGTATAGCTTCAATTCGGCATAGGCCTATGCCTTTTTCTATTGGCTCTGTAGTTTTCATTATGGATGTGTAGGCCTTCGGGAAATATTATTGTCATGAAATCCAATATTGTCTAGTACGCTTTTCAAATGTGGAATGTAATTCATCCCTTCTAATTTCTTTGGGACAATTCATCTTCTGATTCTATTTTCATTTTTTCCCCTTTTTTTCTGTGCCATAATAAACATGTGATCATAAAGACTCGTGTCATAGAATAAAAGCAATATATTATCGTAAATATCTGTAAAACAACCATGTTCATCTGTAGGGCTTTGTGAGGTTGGCTATATCTACCGTGTCAGATTTCAAATCCAGCAGTAAACCTAATTTCCCATGCTTTGTGGGAGGTTTTAATCCGGCCTTAACAAATCGATTTTCTCTCCCTAATGGCGTTAGACATCACCCTGAGATAATCCCATGTAAAGGGATAATTATCGCTGTTATTCCCTCATTAACGGGTTTAGAATCGAAGGACCTGGCTGCAACTGCTTGTAGGGCTACTGTCTAGTTAACAGAGCAGAGGAATATTGGGAAGCTTTTTTCACGCATATTAAGATGTTGACACTTGTCTTCTCCATTGTCCAGAGGCCATAACATTAAACATTAAGCCTGAAACACAGGCCTACGTAGGCTACAATTAAATCCTATATATGGGCATAGTCTGCACATAAATTAAATTATTATCAAGAAATAAACCTTCATTGCTTATAAGTGAATCTTTTTTATAAGAATATCCAATATCCTCAGTGCTAACGCCTTCTCAATTCTCGCAGAATTTAACATTTTGATACCTATCGACAACTTTCTGTGAGCCAGAGCAAATATTATCATGACATTGTAGGGCGCGCGCGCCCTTGTGTAGGTAATTGATCATTTGAAATTATAGGCATAAACAGACTGTTATGTTACATTTTATTTCATTAAAATTCCCGTCATGATTAATCTTAAAGACCTACAATTCTAGGTTGTAATGCTAGTTTTCTGTGTATTTGGTTTATGCCTGGCTTTCTCCATGGCATATGAAATACCTTAATTTATGGATATAATTCCAAGTGCGTAATTGTACAACAACAAATGCCATGCTCGGCTGTTTTTCAAACCCTGCTTTCTGACTGATGGAATGTTTACACACCTTATTAGGGAAGGGAAAGCATTATTTTTGACTGAGCTGTTTTTCTCTATAAAGACGCAGAATAACTGTGGGCACCGGAGGGGTGACTTCAGCGAGGGAAAAAGAGCCAGGCAAATGAACACTGAAAAAGTGGGTGGGTTGTACCGCCTACGTATTAGGGGAAGATCTAAACTCACAGGTCACACTGCATTCAACATCTATCTCCTCACTTCTTTACTCTAACCCTCCTGCAACATCCCACCAGTTACAACGCACCTTTTCCTAGGATACATTTCTCACAAACTCCAGTCTGAGTAACTGCATGTTTACGATTTGTGGATATCAACCATAATGTTGGGTACAGTGAAAATGGAAGGTCACGAAACGCCAGATTGGAGCAGCTATTACAATGACGCACAAGAGGTAGGCTATGTGTATTTCAGTTTTATTCGATTTGTGTATTAGAATAACAATTAGGTGCTAACTGATTTCCACGTCTTCGTTTTTGCGATGCATGTTTTCTAGCAAACTGCACTGAGTGTCCTTAAAAAAATTCAAATGGCACGGTGTTGCTGTTGTTGTTTATAGAATATTGGGCTCTTTTGGGCATAGACTTCACTATATGCAACCTGATGATGTATCCTAAAGAACGAGAGACGGCCAAGCACGCCGGGTGGCAGCAGTGCACATTGCAGTCACAGCAGGCCGAATGCTGACTTGAGATACTGGCACTTTAACAAGAAATAAAATACCATTATACATGTGCGTAAAAATGGGATTAGGCACTGAATGTTTACCAGCCATCATGCAACGAGATCATATGTTTATTAATGCTTGCTATTCGAAAAGAAAGTTGCAGTCAGTGGAATGTTTCCAATCAATCTTAAAGAGTTTGTTCCATACCAATATTAAGATTAATACACTTTGCTTGACCTTCTGTTTGTGCATAATAGGCCTACATAAAATGTTCATCTAAATGATTGCATTGTTTGAAAAGCAACACAAAATGGCATTTTATACCCTAACACAATGAAACGATGTTGTTTGAGTTTGAGATATATCATATAATATAAATGGACCAGGCTGCACTGTTTTGATGCTGTTGTTTAAAAGCTCTCAAAATTAATCTCATGTTTTTTAGTCAAATCGAATTAATTAAATTCGTTAAGTTTTGAAATATTTTGTGTTTATTGACAGCCTAATATTAAATAAGTATTCATTATTATTGGCTTAACATTATTACACAGTCGATTTCAGCAGAATAAAAACAAATAATAAAAAACGTAAGCACTTTGAGTGTGTGGAAGACCAATGCATTGTTGTGATCACATTTCTCTCCTGTTATTCCAGGTATATTCGCCCATGGTGAACAACGGCATGAATGCAGGACTGAGTTCCATGAACAATATGAACAGTTACATGAGTATGTCTACTAATGGAAATATGACCTCAGGTTCTTTCAATATGTCTTACGCCAACCCCGGCCTGGGAGCCGGACTAAGCCCCGGGACAATGACAGGGATGCCCCCGAGCGCGTCCAGTGCGATGAACGGAATGGGTGGAGGGGTACCGTTAATGGGCACTGCCCTTAGCCCCTCGAACATGGGCGCGATGTCGGCTCAGCAGGCTTCCATGAACGCTATGAATCCATACGCGAGCATGAGCCCTACTATGAGCCCAATGTCCTATACTCAGCCCAACCTGAACCGAGCAAGGGACAACAAGTCGTTCAGGAGAAGCTACCCACACGCAAAGCCTCCGTATTCATACATATCCCTCATAACCATGGCCATTCAGCAAGCACCAAGCAAGATGCTCACGCTTAGCGAAATCTATCAGTGGATAATGGACCTATTTCCATACTACAGACAGAACCAACAGAGGTGGCAGAACTCTATTCGCCATTCATTGTCTTTTAATGATTGCTTCATCAAAGTGTCTAGGTCACCGGATAAGCCAGGCAAAGGTTCGTACTGGGCCCTGCACCCAGATTCAGGAAATATGTTCGAGAACGGTTGTTACCTACGCAGACAAAAGCGCTTTAAATGCGAAAATAGAAAGATATCTTCAAGTAAAGGGGACGGAAGGAAAGACCAGTCCGGTTCTGGGTCGCCTTCGAGCGAGAACACCAACAGCAAGACTGGGAATGTGGACTCCAACTCCCTCTCCAACCAGTCCTCTAGCCCTCACAGCATGGACCACAGGAGCAGTGGCAGCGCCTCTGAACTAAAGAGCAGCGGGCCACCTCTCCACCCCGTGGCCAGCTCGGCCACGTCCCTGTCCTCTCTCCCTTTACCTCCGCACTCGATGGCGCACGAGTCCCATCTGCACCTAAAAGGGGATCCCCATTACTCATTCAACCACCCGTTTTCAATAAATAATTTAATGTCATCCTCAGAGCAACAGCACAAACTGGATTTGAAAGCCTACGAGCAAGCTTTGCAATACTCTTCCTACGGCTCAAGTATGTCTTCCAGTCTACCCCTCGGCAGCGCGTCCATGGTAGGCAGAGCCATGGACCCATCCGCAATAGAGGCGTCATACTATCAAGGTGTGTATTCCAGACCAGTCCTCAACACTTCTTAGTATCTTCTCATTTTTATAGTGCTCGATAAAAGGATGACAGAAAACATTGATCATATTTTTTTGCATGCACCTGGTGCATAAGGACTGTTACTTTAATGTATAAGAATGTGTATGAGTAAAATACAATAGGCCTATACTGTAAAGTGTTACCATTGAATGATTGTATATCCAGTCGTAAATCATTGCTAGTGTATTTAAAACAATTTTGAGCTTGTGAAATAATGTTGTATTCCCCGAACTTGTAGTACCCACGATGAATATGTCCATGTGTGTTACTATGTGCATGAATGAAGGTCAATAAGGTCTCGTGGAACGCGTGAGACAGGCGAAGCGACAAACACCCGTCTGTTCCAGATAGCTTACTTTTTAAATGGATGTGGTCATTTTACGCATTGCTTTGGTTCATTTGCTAAATATCTGACAAACATATTTACAAACCAATCTTGTATAACAATCTTAAATTCCACGCGGAAATGCATTATAAATAAAAATGTGTATTTCTTTATACATGACAACTGTATGTCTTTTGTGGTATTTTTCAAACCAGAAAATGTGTGATTTTTATGTGCAGCCTAATGTCAGCGTTTTATCTTTCTCTGTTTGTTTTGATGTCTCTGCATGTGCTTAACTTATTTCTTGTTCATTTTCAAATAAAACAAATACGATTTATTCACTGATTGTTGGTATTTCTGATGTTAATTTTGAAGAGGCTATTCTGTGCATGAGGCGTAAAAAGTACTATTCAATTACGCAACTGTTCCAACTTTTAACGCATATCCAAATAATTCCGGAACAATATGAATTGTAACGTTTTGAGTTTAAAAATGAAGCCTTACAAAACATTTTCATTACCATTGTAAAGAGATTGTATTAATTATATGGTCTAAAGCTTCTGTCAGAGTGACATATAGCCAGCTTTGTTGTTCAGTCTTGTAAGCTATTGCGTAAAATATTGTATCATGAATGTAACTCCATATGAAATTAGGTTATGAACCATTGATAGACACATCTAAAGTGTATTCAATATAATTGTAATATCTCTGTAAAGTTCATAAATGCTAACTGTATTGATGCTCGCTTGGGTTGACTCACCGCAAGTTTTTGATCCATGAGCAAGGCTAAAGCCAAATCTAACAGAAATACAGCCGCAGAGCTTTACCTCATAAAGGATTCCGACGTGTTGTAAATGGATTTTTAACAATATCATGGAACGACCAAAGCATCTTTTTGTGAACCGTAACCCTACATGATGCGGCTCGTGAACCTGAACAGATTTGACTTTGATCATGGTATTTTGTAGACACACATTTTGGCTGAGTAACCGTGAAATGTGTTTAATTATCATGTAATTGCCCCCCGATGCGCAAATAACATGGAGAATTGAATTGAGTGTGGTGAAAATATCGCGGAGAATTGCGGCTTTATAGGCGTATGCCATAGGCCTGTGGTCTGTGTTTTGTTTTTCAGTTTATATTTCCACAGACACATTCAAACTTACTTGTTTTAAATAAATAAAATAACATTTTAAGAAGCTATTTTCATTTAGATAATATATTAACTGTGTTTGGAACAACTGAGAAGCTTGAGTTTCAATATGCTCGAGATACTCCAGATGAACTGACATTAATATGAACAATATCTAAAAACCTAATTTTGTATGCTTTCAATTGTATCTTTTTCAAATAAATTTTGGACTATAATATCCTAAATGGTCACTAATAAAATGTTTCTTGTTGGTCACTTTAAATATGGATAACATTTGGCCTATTGTCCTGCAACGATTGGATATCTTTCCCGGAAGAATTTAGGCCAACGTTAATATTGCATTTTTGTTATTTTCACCTCAAGATGATACATGATTTTGACAATAAAATGATTGCGATATATACTATTACAGTCATTTTGCCATAATGACAGTGTTCATTAAAGAACGACATGACTATCAAAGAGGGCATGGACCACAAATTGACACATTTAACGGAGAAACACGCTTACTCCAAATATGATCTAGATTATTTGTGAAGTCGTTTGGATCAAGGTCCCCACCGACATTATTTGATGGGCCCATTATAACCTACTTCATAGACCTACTGTATCTGAAGGTGTACAATGTTGGAGGCAAATAATATGGTATTGACCAGTATATGCCTGGCAATAAACCTTTAAAATGGTCAGATCAACCCCAGCAGATCATCCAAAATGCACCGAGTGATTCATGTATTTATTCTCCTATATTAAAACTCTCTTGCAAAGTGTTCTTAGCAGATTCCAATAACATCATCCTCAATTTGTGGAGAAAAGGACTCCGCGTTTCCATGAGAAATGTTTGAACTTTGGACAGATCTTGTTCATTAGTTTGCCCAGCTGTTGAAAAAAGACTTTGCAGCGTGTGATCCAGTATGGAAACCACCTTGTGTCGAACGTGAAACAGCAAATCAAAACAGAGCAAACCTGTCAGTGACTTTTGTGCTTGACTCTGATTGAAATCTTTGCTATTAGGGCATACCTCAACGTTCAAACAAGAGATAAATATTCATTTATATAGAATATCATGCATTATGTTCGACATTTCACCTGAAAAAGGCAACGAGGTGTTTTTGTCTAGGCTACACCGTGTATAATTTAGTGTAAGAGCATATCACATTGAAACCCATAATAGCTGTTCACTTTAGTATTTAAAAGTCTAAACCAACATATCAACGCCTTTATGCCCTCATATAAGATCATATGAATTAATAACTTATGAAGGTACATTTAGTAGTAATTATATAGACATATTCTTACCCTGAAAGGGTTTATTATATAGACGTCGATAATTACAATAATAAACATGTTATTATTATTATGATTAGGCTATTATTATTATTTATATGCCTAGTTTTCAATTGCCTTGGCGTACAGGTTATACGTGTTTTTCTACACATTAAATTTGAACTACATTATTCAAGTCGTCCAACCTTTAGTAATGTGTGACATATGTTATCAGCAGGCAGTGTCCAGCATGGAGATTTCAGCAGCGCCTTGTTTTCCAACTTATGTGGCATTTCACGTTTCCCCATCAAAAGCCCTGGCGCTTTCTTCACCCTTATGGACAAAAATTTCGACAACAATGCGCAGACCCCTTTACTTCAAAAGCGACCATCAGCGAGCCTACCCGTAGACCTTTCTTCTCCGTCTTTTCATTCTGAGTTTAGAAAGCCACTACAGGGCCAAGGCGCTTCTAATACCTTTTGATGGGGATTGAATTAATTATCTCCAATAACACAATTGTGCTTGGCCAACGAAAAGAGCAAAGCAATACCCCTTCAGATTCAAAGACGAAAGAAAGGAGCTTTCAAAGGCCGAGGGAGAAGAGGGAGAGATCTCTATCCGAAATCAGCTTTAGAAGCAGCTGGTTTTCCATTAAAAATTATACGGAAGAAGTTTATTAGGGCTTTGTGTCCTCCTAATATACATCGACTGTCAGGTTGGTGGTCCCTCGGCCTGCCTGCCTGCTACGAGACCATGGTGTTTTGTGTCTTCATTAATCCATTCGAGGCCACACTAAGGGGACAACCCAATTGGTTGTTTTTTTTTGGTTGCTCTCTTTGCAGGGTAACGGGAAAAGTTCGAACAAACAAAGGAGGATACAGAATAGTGCTATGCATCAGGTTTTGCAGAGGACGAAGACAAATGGAAGGTATTAAAAATGTATACCAGCTATCCAAATATTAAATACTAGGCTACCAGTCTGTTAAATAAAATAAGATGTGGCACTATGAACAAACAGTATTTGCTATATAAACTAAATATGAAACAATTTGACAGTCTAATACGGAACGCCCAAATAACCTATAGTTAAAAATGTAAACCATGCATAGTCTACCTATATCAAAAGAACAACTAACCATATTATGCAACACTGTAAACAACGAGATAGCCAGGAGAATGAACTATGGCCCACTTTTTATCATTGTGCAATAGGCAAATTTCTCTCCAAACGGCAGGCTTTTCACATAGGCCAAGGCTTTACAACATATGTGCTTCATGAACATTGTCATTTTATTGCCAATTAGCCTCCAGTTCCATACATTGTTACTAGAAAAGAAGGTCCACAAAGAATACATGGATGGATGGAGTGCGTTAAAGTGGAAGGAAAGACAGGACATATTTGTTGTCGTTATAGCAACAGGATCAGTAACGCTTTTGCATTTCATTCACAACTGGCCTGAACACGTTTTTAATTAAAGCGTATAAAAAAAGTTGTTTTGTAGTCATTTCATCATGCGATTGGTTCTCAAAATGGGTTAATCGGGATTCCCCTTCTTTATGGTGCACCCGTGTACAATCCTTTACACCGAGACCAAGATAGTAAACTACACAGGATAAATCAAGGATCAGACTCCAAAATAACATTTCAAAATAAATATCAAATTGGCTTCTATAGGCCTAGTCAAGATATATTGAACTGAACCATAATACAAATTGAGACCTATATATAGGCTAGCCTACACATTAGGCATTTTATTTGTACTAGTGTGTGCGATCATCATAACAACGCGTAACGCACAATTGGAGGCGTGGCCGATTTGGGGATAACCAGGGATATCAAAAGTTTTCAGATTTCAACAAAGTGAAAGATTTTGCCTCCCTATTTAGAACAAGGCGGATTATTTGACGGAGTAACATACATTGTAGAGGACCTTGTGGGATTAAGAGTGGGGACACCCACGTTGTGCGATCTCCACGGTTACCAGCACAGATGAAATCGACAAGCTTGTCGCTCGAGCATTATCTGAGAGGAGGGTACTCTCTACCCTACCCCTCATGTCTTTGGACTGCAACTTGATGGCAACCGTGAATCCAACCATCCAACACAAGTTCTGATTACATAATCGATCTTGTTATGCGCACACAAATCTCACCACGGGCATAGCTTTTTTTTTTTTTAAATCGAAGGACAGCGGGAGGAATGTAGGGCTCGTTAGGGTCAACGCATCAATTTAAGAAAAATGGAACATACACGATGCGAATTTAACTGTTTGGTGTATAATCTGTAGTAAAGGTCGCTTGATCTCTTCAGCCCCCATGTTTATAAACTATTAGTATGCAAATAGGGACCACAGAGAGGTAGGACATAGAGAGAGAGAGAGAGAGGTTTTTGGTGCAGGAAAATGAGAGACTGATAAATTAGCAATATATCCACGGATAGTGCCTCTCTCTTTGCATACATCTCTAGACCACAACATCTTTTTTCTCAAAGTCAGTACACACAAAGAAAAAATGGTTCCTCAAGGGTTCTTTGGGAAGGATGGTTCTATGTGGAACCATAATGATGCAAAGAACCATTTGAGGCCTTCAAAGGTCCTTTTGCAGTTCACAAAAGGGTTATTTGCTCTTTTAGTGCTAATTAAAATGTAGTGATAATTAAAATGTTGGGGCAGCAGCTCATTTGGATATTTGGGGGCATGGTTTGCTCACAGCTCTTTTTGTGCAAGTGTGAGTGAGTGTCTTTCCAGTTTCTCATCTGTTGTGTTTTGCCATCACATGTCATATATCACTATGGCCAGTGATTGGCCTTGTGAAAGACTCACCCTTGCCCATGGACATGAACCTTGTTCACCCTAGAATGGACATGAACCTTGTTATGATGGGATAAAGGTTAGCCATGTTGGTCAGGGAGTTGGTTAGCCATGTTGGCCAGGGAGTTGGTCAACCATGCCATGTTTGCCAGTGCTGGGATAAGATAGTGTTAAATAATGAATTTGAAGTATGTATCTACACTGCATGTTTGTTAGCTAGCTAGACAGCCAGTTTAAGAGGAATGATTCAATACATTTTCTAATTAACTGCCAAAATTCCATTCAAACAATGCAGTCAATCCACAGCCATACACTGCCAGAAATCAGTTGATGATAGGACTTAGACAAGTTGTAAATGAAACAATTACTGATATTGTATCATATAATAGCACTCACAGCTTTCCAGGAAAACAACAATTCCAATTAGACTAGTTTGGATTTCTCCCTGACCAATTTGGCTGCCATTTTCACACCGTTCTGGAACTTTGAGGGTTTATGACATAGCCCCTCCAATACAGGATCTCTATGCATTAAGAACAGTTGACTAAATCAATTCTCTACTCAGGGAGCCCCAGCTGTTCCAGAGCTACCACACCTAATTCAACTTGTCAATTAACACAATAATAACACCTACAGAATGTTAACAATATAATATGGCTGACCAGAATAACAAACCCTGTATGGTTCTTCAAAAGGATCCACAAATAACCTTTGAGATTGAGAAATGTTTTGTATAGAACCATTCTCCATAAAGGTTCTATAAAGAACCATACAAAAGGGCGCAATATAGCCCCAAAAAGGGTTATAACCATAGCAGAACCCTTTTTTTGGTGCGATATATGACCTTTTTTGAATGGTTCTTTATAGAACCTTAGGAAAGTGTTCTTTATAGCACCATACAGGTTCCTTTTAGAACCATATGATCATGGTTCTTTATAGACCTTCAAAAAATGGTTCAATATAGCCCCAAAAAGGGATCCACTATGGTTAAAAGCAAAACAACCCTTATGTGGTTCTATATAGAACCATTTGTTTTTAGTGTGCAATGCCTTTGTCAAAATCTGGCCAATTAGGATATGACAATAGCCAAAATAATAGTGCTACGGACAAAATACAAATGTATTAAAATAAAGAGATTTAAAGCTCTGCTTAAAATGTAATTCTATAAAGCCTAGAAAGAAGTTCAAGTTCCATGAAATGGATATGCATGGACTACTGGAGTTACAAAAATATACCCCTCTATATACTTTGACCTACTTTGAATACTTCTAAAAACTTAATATTGCTTCATGAAACCTTTAGTCAGCGAGAGAACAAATACGACAGTTGTGTAATTTAGAGAGTTTTGTCATATGGATCTTACAAAATGAATATCAGAGGTAGAGGGTTTATTTTTTTTTACTCTTTAAGACCTGTTCTAAATTAGCACACTTTGAGAGCTGAACCTTAGATACACAGAAGTGTTAAAAAAGACAGGTTTATCTTCAAATAGAAGTTTATATCAATCCATAGGGATATAATGGTCGTGACTGAGTTGAGAAAGTACTTTATAAAAATGAAGAAAAAAAGTCCAGAGAATAAAACAAAATTTTTTAGTGGCCGACTAATAATGTCACACCGTTTGTCTTTGAGTAGAGTAAATAGTGTTGAGTTACCAGATTAAAGGATGAAGCATATTTTTATCAGTTGTTTATATGTTTTATTTCATACAATACTCACACCATAAAATGTCCATAAACTATCACAGCAATACTAACTTTATAATACAACAGATGCAAGAATACAGGAAGTTGACAGGTGATGTTCTTCAAATCATAAATGCCATGACTGATTTGATTTGAGAGCATCATGGAGTTGACTATATAAATCACGTTATTTGGCAGCATCGACGCCGAATCCAGGCAGCACCAGCAACCTTTACAATACAGCACTAACCTTTTCAATGAAATACTGTATATGTCAGGACACTGTATTGATCTGGGATATCAAAGAGAATACATATTTTATCAATAAAAGTAAGGCACATAGGCATCTCCCTTGTAACAGAGATAGGCAGCAACACAAACAGCAACACACAATTTAGTTGATGACAAAACAAATGTAACGTGATTTTTAGTAAGGTAAAATGTAGAATTTAAAGAAAGAAAGAGGGAAAAAGAGAGTGGGCAGCAACAAACCAACAACCCAAGTGGTTAAACAGTTTACGATTCAGTTTGAGCCCAGCCTGGAATGAGGCTTTGGAGTGCTGCACTTCTTACAACTGTTTGCCCAGTTAAGGCTTGGGTGTGTTTACACAGCGTTAAACACAACAGCCCGGGTCTGGGCAGGCAGGGAGGCAGCCTGGACACCAGATGTGGCCGTTCGACTGGACAGTCGCTCAGGCTGCTCCAGTTCGGGCAGAGCAGACAGGGGCTGCATCACAAATGGCACCCTATTGCCTTCACTATTTTTTGGCCTATAGGGATGTAGGGCACTGGTCAAAAGTAGTGCACTTTATAGGGTATAGGGTGCCATTCAGGACAGAGCCAGGAACTGAGTGGACTCACTGTTGCTTCCCCCGACGTAGTCTCAGTCAGATGACTGTCCGGACGCTGCCTGTCCCCACCTTCTTCCTCAGCACCTCCACCAGCCGCTCCAACCTGCACGGTGACAAAGAGAATAACATTCATTATAATACATGGGTTTAATATAGTGCTCTTTAATGACCTGTAGAGGAACCCCAAATATAGGGATGGGGAGGAAGAGAGGGAGACAGGGGAGGAAGAGGGGGAGAGGGGAATGGAGGAGGGGGAGTAATAATGGGGAGATAGGGTGAGGAAAAGAGGGAGATGGGGTAAGGAAGAGGGGAAGAGAAAGATGAAGAGAGGGTGTGGGGAATGAATGCACCTCTCCTGGTGCAGTGGTGCCCAGCACACCCTAACTAACACAAGGATACACTTGTTACAAGGCAGACCGGGGGTAGGATATAGATGCTTCTTTAAGTGGTAGTCAGACCAAACCGACTGTACAAATCATTGAAATACACTGATTCTCTTTTTTCTCTCTCTCTCTGATGTAGTGTTTTTCCTGGCAGAGAGGCAGGACAATAATGGTGTCCTTATGGCTGAAAAGAAAAGCAAATGATTCCCTGACAGGATGAAAATCACAGTGAATTGATGGGCGGGTGAGAGACAGGAGAGGAATGCTTTTGGAGCGAGAGGCTGGGTGAGAGAGGGAGGAAACAGCACATTGCTTTTTTGGCTCTCTGGAAACAAGACATGTGAAGCTGGCCAAAACATGCAGTCATCACACATTCTAATTTGAACCTATCCAGATTATTATGGGTCTGCTACTGAAATACGGATGTGATTTTACACATGTTTATTGGCGGGTTGTACTTTTCTTTTCTTTTTACAGGAGTCAATATTAATATTCCTAGCTATTTAGTTAAAAAGCATCCAACTGGAATTATGTTATGGGCAAAGATGTAGGAAATTGGCTTTGACTAAAGAATATTCTGTGTATTTTCAAATAGGAACATTTCACAGGACTTGAGAGGTTTTTATCTCGTTCAATGATAATATAAACTCAGCAAAAAAAGAAATCAACTGCGTTGATTTTCAGCAAATTTAACATGTGTAAATATTTGTATGAACATAACAAGATTCAACAACTGAGACATAAATTGAACAAGTTCCACAGACATGTGACTAACAGAAATTGAATAATGTGTCCCTGAACAAAGGGGGGGTCAAAATCAAAAGTAACAGTCAGTATCTGGTGTGGCCACCAGCTGCGTTAAGTACTGCTTGCATCTCCTCCTCATGGACTGTACCAGATGTGCTAGTTCTTGCTGTGAGATGTTACCCCACTCTTCCACCAAGGCACCTGCAAGTTCCCAGACATTTCTGGGGGGAATGGCCCTAGCCCTCACCCGCCGATCCAACAGGTCCCAGACGTGCTCAATGGGATTGAGATCCGGGCTCTTCGCTGGCCATGGCATTCCTGTCTTGCAGGAAATCATGCACAGAACGAGCAGTATGGCTGGTTCCATTGTCATGCTGGAGGGTCATGTCAGGATGAGCCTGCAGGAAGAGTACCACATGAGGGAGGAGGATGTCTTCCCTGTAACGCACAGAGTTGAGATTGCCTGCAATGACAACAAGCTCAGTCCGATGACTGCCCCAGACCATGACGGACCCTCCACCTCCAAATCGATCCCGCTTCAGAGTACAGGCCTCGGTGTAATGCTCATTCCTTCGACGATAAAGGCGAATCCGACCATCACCCCTGGTGAGACAAAACCGCGACTCGTCAGTGAAGAGCACTTTTTGCCAGTCCTGTCTGGTCCAGCGACGGTGGGATTGTGCTGGACTGAGGGCTTGTGTGCCCACGTTGTTGCAGGTGATGTCTGGTGAGGACCTGCCTTACAACAGGCCTAGAAGCCCTCAGTCCAGCCTCTCTCAGCCTATTGCGGACCGTCTGAGCACTGATGGAGGGATTGTGCGTTCCTGGTGTAACTCGGGCAGTTGTTGTTGCCATCCTGTACCTGTCCCACAGGTGTGATGTTCAGATGTACCGATCCTGTGCAGGTGTTGTTACACGTTGCAGTGGCAGAACAGTCACTGCGAGGACGATCAGCTGTCCGTCCTGTCTCACTGTAACGCTGTCTTAGGTGTCTCACAGTAAGGACATTGCAATTTATTGCCCTGGCCACATCTGCAGTCCTCATGCCTCCTTGCAGCATGCCTAAGGCACATTCACACAGATGAGCAGGGACCCTGGGCATCTTTCTTTTGGTGTTTTTTAGAGTCAGGACACTAAAGAGGCCTCTCTACTAAGTTTTCATAACTGTGACCTTAATTGCCTACCGTCTGTAAGCTGTTAAGTGTCTTAATGACCGTTCCACAGGTGCATGTTCATTAATTGTTTATGGTTCATTGAACAAGCCTGGGAAACAGTGTTTAAACCCTCTACAATGAAGATCTATGAAGTTACTTGGATTTTCACGAATTATCTTCGAAAGACAGGGTCCTGAAAAAGGGACGTTTCTTTTTTGGCTTTTTTTCCATGGTTATAATATCACTAAAGGGAATCAGATGAAGCTAAATGAAATGGTATCTTCAGGAGCACCATGGACAGGTGAAGAGCATGGTGCTAAATAGGAGGAAATTAACTAGATTGCATGTAGCAAAAATTGCCCTTCAATCATGAAGGACACAAGCACATCGTGACGAGTGAACAAAATGTGAAAAGAAATGTTCTTTTAATAATTGATGAAGCAATGGAAGTTTTCTTCCAAGTGCAAACATTCTTCTTCCATAGAATTCAAAACTTTGGGAGCACTTAGACAGGGAAAATCTCCAACTGTGAATGAAATTAGAATAGAAAGCCGGGACTGAACCCCAGCATAGAGCAGGCTTTTTGTTATAGAGTGAGGATTTGAAGCGCTTTCCATGAAAATCTTATCCCCGTCCTCCCCGTGACATCACTGATACGGAAATAATAAACTTGACACAAGTGGAAAGGCTACACTGCTCCTGTATTGTAATAGTTGCAAAAAAAAAACATTTTCACTTAGATTTTTCATATATACCGTAACAAAAATCACAAGTTAAATCTTTAGTCATTGTAGTTATTAAAACAACTAACTAATCATGTGCAGTCTATTATATCAAAGTTACCTTGTAAATGTAACCTTGACTTGTAAGGTGGGGGAGTGGATGTTGATGAAGTATTCTTAAATTCCTGATACTGTGCATGTGCCACGCACGCACACACCCTGAAATAACAAAGCCCTTTACACAAGGAGGGACGAGGAAGAAAGACCCATCGCTGATATTTTGGAGGGAGTGCGGTCTTCTCATCTTTGAAGCACGGTGCACTAGTTGTTTTCCCTCAGCAGCTCAGTTGTAATGATCTGATAAGAGCCTGAGGGTGCGTCAAAATGATCTCTCCTTTCCCCCAAAGTGTGCACTGGTTCACTTCCCTTCATGGATTTGAAAAGAAATGACTGGTATATGGAAACTCCCTCTAGCTCATACAAACACTCAATTTGTGGGGCGGTAGTGAACGAGGCCACACTTCAGCAGGATGGAGAGATTATTGGGACGCAACCAGAGAATTGCGCTGCCTGCGAGACTGTCTAAGCTGTGACCTGCCAATCTGCTTTGCCAAGGGTTTCTACCGACTGGCTGGTAATCAGGCAGCATCTGGGAGTGATCTGACCCAGGTATTGTCTGTCCGGAAGTTATTCTCCATCTGTTTTCCTCAACATGGCGAGTCATCGCCACCGCAAACCTGTGTTTATTTATGCGTGGTGAGGATAACACGACGACTAGCGCTGTGTGTAACATCAGCTTGCTGTGGAGGAGAGATCAACATATTAGCAATGGGGAGAGAAAATAAGGCCAAGAGGATTGCTAATGTTTAAGAAAGGTCCAAGTCACAAAGGCCATGCAAACACTCCAGCCACTGAATGTACAGGCCACGCACACAGGCCAACACTCACTGATACACACAGGCAAACACGGCCCACCTAACTAGTTAACATGAACACGAGGCAAGAAATCCCCCCCCTCCCCCCTCAAACACACACAAACACACACACACCTTGTCCCCCTTGTGTGTAAATGGTGCAGCCCCTCGTTGCATTTTTAAATATATGCATTAGCCTCTCTGTCACGTTTAGACAGTTCCAGCTAGTGTGTGTCTCTGTCCAAGGTGTACTGGTGGGGATTTGGAACAACACTGTTTACCAAGGGTGGCCAGTAAACCCAAACACACACGCCGGGGAGCAGCCAGAGAAAACATAAATCCTGATTAAGAATTCAGTGTCGCAAAACCAACAATTATAGCTGGAATAAGATGGAGTAAACACGCAGCTCTTCGCATTCATTCTAAACAACGCCGAATCAGACTCTTCTTGCAATAGAGCAGTAAAATATAAGCTACCAGTGTTTCAGTAGAGTGTGCATTGTACTGGATGGATGGTGCACTTGTTCGTATTTATCAAGGTTTTAAAGCTCAGAAAGTGTTTAAACAATACATATACAGTATATAATCAATAATTAATACAGTTACACATGACATCGAAAATGCAATGTTCAACAGTTACAACGATGACTCATAAGAAAGTTACATAACACCAACTGAAGTTTGGGGTCACATAGATGAGTTGAGTATCTGGAGCATTAGCATTTGTGGGTTCGATTACAGGCTCAAAATGGCCAGAAACAAAGCCCTTTCTTCTGAAACTCATCAGTCTATTCTTGTTCTGAGAAATGAAGGCTATTCCAATCGAGAAATTGCCAAGAAACAAAAGATCTCGTACAACGCTGTGTACTACTCCCTTCACAGAACAGCACAAACTGGCTCTAACCAGAATAGAATGAGGAGTGGGAGGCCCCGGTGCACAACTGAGCAAGAGGACAAGTATATTAGAGTGTCTAGTTTGAGAAACAGACGCCTCGCAAGTCCTAGACAAGAATAGACTGATGAGTTTCAGAAGAAAGGGCTTTGTTTCTGGCCATTTTGAGTCTGTAATCGAACCCACAAATGCTGATGCTCCAGATACTCAACTAGTCTAAAGAAGGCCAGTTTTATTGCTAACTGTTTTCAGCTGTGCTAACATAATTGCAAATGGATTTCTAATGATAAATTAGCCTTTTAAAATCATAAACTTGGATTAGCTAACACAACGTGACATTAGAACACAGGAGTGAGGGTTGCTGATAATGGGCCTCTGTACGCTTATGTAGATATTCCATAAAAAAATCTGCCGTTTCCAGCTACAATAGTCATTTACTACATTAACAATGTCTACACTGTATTTCTGATCAATTTGATGCTATTTTTATAAACTTGCAAAAACATCTAAAAACCTGTTTTCGCTTTGTGTGTAGATTGATGAGGACATTTAAAAAAATAAATATTTTTTTAGAATAAGGCTGTAACTTTAAAAAAAATGCACTGTAGAGCAGCAACGGCTCTGAGATATGATGATGATGATGAGAGGGGAGAGAAAGACAGCGGTAAGTAGCGTGCCCGTAACTAGCGGGCGACGACCACCACCTCCTGATGAAAAGGGTCTTTGTGTCCTTTCGTCTCCTCCATGGCCAATTTTGATTCAGCAGGCAGCTTCGGATAGGTCATTAGACATTCTGCTCAGCCCCTCCATCAATGGAGCTGCAGGACAGTCAGCCCCCGGCACTCAGGTGCCACATTCTGGGCCGCCTCTCCGTTTCCTCTGGCAAGCCGTGTCCTCTAGGGGGTGATGAGGGGTGAGGGGGGAGAGAGCGAGGTAACTCGGCTCCTCGTGCATTCTTCTCACAGCCGTGCGACGGGGCCCTCGTCAGCGCTGCTTCCCACTGACTCCCACACCACCACAACCCAAATGGTGCCCTATTTCCCTATATAATGAGCTTCTTTTGACTTGAGCCCTAGTGCACTATAGAGAATAGGGTGCCATCTGGGATGCATCCCAGCAGGACCAGGGCCATCCATCTGGGGGTCAGTTAACGGTCGAGTGTGACTGTCTTCTGATGCTGCTGCTGCTCATCCTTGGCCTGGGCCGCAGTCTCTACCCATCCTCCACACCTTGACACATCTAACCCCCCTGACAGGCCTCTTTCTGGGAAAGGATCTGACTGAAAGATGTCCCAGTCCCAGACCATGCTCTGAATTGTTAACACTACCTTGTTGGCCTACACTAGGAACCAGTAGTCAAAAGAAAATCCATAAAAGTGCAGAACATCAGTAACAGTACCAGTTCAGTGCACGCAAAGTAATTGCTAGCTGCAGTTTTCCAAACAATTCCCAGTCTGCACACTGCAAGAGCAGTTGAGCCAGTGGACTGAAAATGTTGCCTTCATACGGGAAGTGTGCGTTAGTTTTTACATTTAGAGTGAAGGTTGTAGAAGACACTGTGTGATCTTCCAAGCATAATGGAGGCCCTCCAGTGAGGATCGTTTAAATACAATACCAACCAGAATCCCCTCTTTTCTCCCTCCCAATCTGAGGGGTGTGGGGGGGAAGCCTTTCAGCTTTCCCAGTGCTGAGAACTGTCACCCCCCCCATCACCATCCCCCCTGTTAATTCACCAGGCAAATAGATGAGCAGGGCGACTGCTGTTTGTTTAGCGGGGAGCGGGTGGCCCCAGTGTGACTGTGGGAGGATGCAGGAGCAGCAGAGATCAGGCTGGGACTGAGAAGAGAAGGCCTCCCAGACAACTAGCAACCAACTATCCTTCAGCATGGACACCCCTAGCACAAGTCAAGAGGATGGGGGTAGGGTGCAGCAGGAGTCATGGGGGGGCGAGAAGGATTTGGGGATGGGAAGGGTGGGGAATCTGTTGCAGGGGCTAGGGAGGAGCATGCATTTACCAAATTCTTGTCATGGGGCAACATGGCGGGGGTTAAAAAAACATGTCTATATTAAGTGAAACTAAACTGGCGGTGGTGGATTTGACCTTCATTTTCAGATGTCGAGAAAGTACATTTGATTTAGTAGCAGTTTTTCATGGGCTAGTCATTAGTTGTACTCTAGTTAGCTACTCACTTCTGTACTTTCTCGTTGGCCTCCCTCGCTGTCTCTTGGGAGTGTTGTAGCTGGGCCTGGGTGTTCTGGTGCTCTGAGGCCATTCTCTGGAGCTGAGCCAGGAGGGGCTGCTGGTGGGGGGGACTGACCAGACCAGAGGGGGCTTCCCTGGGCTGGAGGGGCTTGGTCTGGAGGGTCTGGGATGGAGAGCTGAGATATGAGGCCCCTTGCTCTTTCTGACTGGTGGCCCCTAACTCACACTGGGCTTGGTGCAAGCTGTAGGGAGAGATAAGATGAATTAAATGAGATGATACTTAATTGCAGTGGTGTAAAGTACTTACGTAAAAATACTTTAAAGTACTACTTAAGTTGTTTTTTATCTGTACTTTACAATTTATAATTTTGACTACTTACTTCACAACATTCCTAAAGAAAATAATGTACTTTTTACTCCACTACATTTTCAATTCTTAGCAGGACAGGAAAGTGGTCCAATTCACTCACTTATCAACAGAACATCCCTGGTCATCCCTACTGCCTCTGATCTGGAGGACTCACTAAACACAAATGCTTCGTCTGATTTTCTTATTATAAGCTATTTGAATTATTTATACTTTTAGTTTTGATACTTAAATATATTTAAAACCAAATACTTTTAGACTTTTACTCAAGTGGTATTTTTCTGCGTGACTTTCACTTAAGTCATTTTCTATGAAGGCATCTTTAATTTTACTAAAGTATGACAATTGGATACTTTTCACACCACTGCTTAATTGAATTCTCCCTGGCATCACAATAATCCATCATCACACAGATACTAAAATGTATCTATAAATGTAACTATGAACGCCAGCACATCACCAGCAACATACTGGTACTTCAGGAAGCTACAGGGTGTCAGCTAACAACAATAGCGTTAGGACTGTTAACAAGGCACTCTGAAAAAAGCAGTTCTCATTATATTTGATTGACACATTGATATGATCCTTTGGCTTTGAATTCGGTGGGAGGAAAATATTTGTACATGCTGGGTCGCCTGAACACCAAAGAGGCACAACTACTGGAAACAACCTCAGCTACAACAAGTACAGCATAGGTTGTAGAAAAAGGAAGGATGAGAAGTCGCTGCAATGATACAATAGTAGCTCTTGTAGCTTGAAAGTGCAGTACAGGGATGATGCACTGAACAGGCTTCCAACCAACAAGTCTCCTTTCCTCTACACTTCTGACTTTGCAGTCAGAGTGCAGCTGGACACATTCCTAACACAAACAGACAGAAACTTGACCTTAACCAATGAAAGCATGCCTGCAGTTTAACTGACAGTAGGGAACGTTATTCTGTATTAACACCCCGTGGCAAAGAGACACGTTTAATATTCAAACGCTATGTCACTACATGAGACAATATCTGGAGGCAATAATGCAGCAGAATGTCAGTGGAATATATTACCGTACATTACTGACGGGACTGACTGACTGAAAGCATCAAACGAGTGTGACCGAGTGTGTGTGTGTGTGTGTGTGTGTGTGTGTGCGACTGAGAGCATCAAACTGGTTGAGACATAGGAGCGCAAGGTGAAAGCAGACAGGTGTTTCCAATGAGATGAGAGAATCTCTCAAATAAAGAGAGAGAAAGCAGCTCTCAAATAGAGAACGATTGAGGTAAACACTACATCGGTGTGGTTATATTATCAATAGAGCTTGGTAGGGTGGTAGGGTACTCTTCACCTTAGTAAAGGGCTGACAAAACCCATGATCTATTGGGAAGGAGAGGAAACCAAACATTTCCCATTGACCCCAACTCTGACTATGTATACATTCCAAATGGTCCCTTACCTGGGATGCATACATAGTCAGAGTTGGGGTCAATGGGTCAAAAGTACTATATAGGGATTTTACATTTTTTATTTTAACTTTATTTTAACAAGGCAAGTCAGTTAAGAACTAATTCTTATTTACAATGACGGCCTATATCGGCCAAACTCAGACGACGTTGGGTCAATTGCGCGCCGCCCTATGGGACTCCCAATCACGGCCGGTTGTGATAAAGCCTGGATTCGAACCAAGGTGTCTGTAGTGACGCCTCTAGTACTGAGATGCAGTGCCTTAGACCGCTGCGCCACTCAGGAGCCCAACTATGATCAGTGAGCTATTTGGGACAAATCCTATTACAGATGTATTACTCCATTCTTCACTCGATTACAGTACAGGAACAATACCCTTGCCCGTCACCAGTTCAGTTATTAACCCAAACCAATTCCAATGCATATTTTTGGACAATCCCACAAGAATGTGTCCAATCAATTGAAAAAATATATTTGAAAAATATGTCTCACTGGCAATATGATTAAAAATGAGATTGGATAATGAGGCTCTCGCTCTCTCTCCTCTCCAAAGACCAATATGTGATCCTTAATTCAGCAAGAGTTTCAAGTCACTGTTATTGACGCACAGAGATAAAATAGAAATAATAATCATCAACATCATTGAACAATCTGGTGAAGGCCATTGGATGACGCAATCCTTGACTTGCAATATAACATAGTATGCAATAACCCCAGGGCATTCAACTTCTATAACTGAAAGATTTATATGATATATTTTCCACAACTTGCTTGATTAAAAAAATCACTGTACCTCAGCAGAGTTAAATATCAATTCAAAGCTAAACATTAAAACAACCCCATTCATTGAAGGGGCAGGTAACTAGCTAGGTCAAGGCTACCGTCCTGTAGGTTTTCACTCCAACCCCAGTCGTAACTAACCTGATTCAGCTTCTCAACCAGCTAATTATTACAATCAGGTGCGCTAGATTAGTGTTGGAGTGAAAACCTACAGGACGGTAGTTCTCCAGGAACAGGGTTGGAGAGCCCTGAGCTAGGTAATACGCTTTTTGTCAGATAACAATACCCTTTCTATCCTCCATTAGCTCTGTGAGCGACATTATAGTCAGTTGTCCACTGACGGCTGACAATCTAATCTAGATTAATGACCAGAGGTCTCTGCTGCCATTCCAGGTAGGCGTGTGGACATAGCTTTAAAATCATATCAGTCATTCTGGCCTGTAATGAGTTTCAGAGGGGGAAGATGAAGCTCCTGTTTAATGCTTCCTCTTGTTTTTCAGAGCTGAGGGTAATCAATTCAGCTGTGCTATTGATAGCTATTGGAAGTGATGTAAAGTTTGTGTGCTTTGTTTAATTAAATGTAAACATATTGGGTCTGAAGGTCCGATGACAGTGACAAACAAGGACAGAGGAGGGAGGAGGAGTGTTGCTTAAATATGGATTATCTTATCTGACCCTGGCAACCGCGCCTCAACCCCCCCAGCTACACTATACCCCTCCCTTTACAACACACATGGAAACCAATCAACAGGAAAGAGAAACATTGTCCTCAAACTGTTCACTTTCATTTCCTGGTAGAGCGAAAGAGCGAACGAAGCAGGGAGAGAGAATGGAGGGGGAGATTCTGAATTGGGCAAAATATCTGTCTTCTCCTCGACTCCTCTGTGACCCGGAAACCGATAAGTGGTCGAAGAGAGTGTCAATTCGTTAGTAGGCAAACATAGGAGTCTGCTCCCCTCCTTAATTACCTACTTCGGCAGAGGATGCACGAGAGCATCCTCGCGCTTCAGAAGTGTTTTCAAATCCGCCAGCCCACCTTTGAATAAGTTGTTGTTCACACACATTTAAAAACAATACGCTACTTATCATTCTATCTGTAAAATGTATTGCACAACTAGCGACATTTGTTTTTTCTCAATTCACAACGTTATTATGGGATTTCATCCCTGTAAACGTCAGTTGCCTGGTGACACGTGAGTGGAGGAGTCTCATTTCATGCAATGAAACCTTTCCTCTCCTCGCCTCCACTCCTCGATGACCTTTCTCAAAAAGAGGCAAGGAGAGGACGGAGGACAATTGAGATTCTCCCAGGGAGACACAGAGAGCTACCTATTGAGAGAGAGAGAGAGTGGTTAAACGAGACCACAAACCAGATGAGAGGTCATTTGAAGTTGTGTTTCTAACTGAAATCTGCTACTGGGATCACATTAAAGTAAAATGAGGGGATTTTAGCACCAATATTTAATAGTGCTGACATCTTCCATGGGAAGTACTCCTTGGAACAACAACAAAAGCACAAGGCCATGCATGTACTGTACTGTTAGAGCTGATCACGTTCCATTCATGAGGACGAGTGTCCGTTTAATCTAGCTAGAAAGTTCCTGTTGTAACTGATCTGATCACATTTCATCCATCTGTGTTTCATCCAAATACCTAAGCTGGAGTGAGAAATAGGTCTAGTAAGCACCCCATGACTTTCTTGTCATGAAGTACAGTATTTACAACAAGTTCCGCTCCAGATTCCTCATTCTTATCTCCCCACCTGCTCTTGTGCGTCTGTGTCTATCTATAGGATGCTCATGACTATTCACTCTGTGTTTCTGAACATGGTGGCTTTCTGCTCCAGTTTCTGCCAGTGACCCACAGAACAGTCTGCAACGCAGAACAGTTAGCCATTAAAGTCCCCCAATCAGATAACACAGCACAGACGCTAGAGCTCAACAAACCTGCCCTCCAATTCTAGAGTTGGGGTATGTCACAAATGGCACCCTATTCCCTCTATGGTGTGCTACTTTGACTAGAGCCCTATGAGCCCTGGTCAAAAGCAGTGCACTATATAAGGGTGTAGGGTGCCATTTTAGGATGTATGTATGGTTAATGGTTAGTGTGGAGGGGGATTGTTAAGGGCTGGGTATGTAAAATGCCATTTAATAGAGACTTATCTCTCTGGGCTCTAAAACAAATAAACCACAAGGTCAGCAGAGAAGGCCTGGTCACAGACCTCTCCTGTTACCAGACAGGTACACCAGGTACTGGACAGGATAACGTTTGTGTCACCTACCTCTGAGAGGCAGCCAGGTCACCTCACCTTTTATGACACATGTACAGTATCCCAAGCCAAACCACATTAACTGGGAGTATAGCCACCTTCAGTACCTTGGCTCTAGACTGGTCCCAGATCTGTTTATGCTGTATAGCCAACTACTATGGTCGTTGTCATGTTTGGCATGACAATATGTTAAAGACCATAGCAGTTGGCAAAGACAGCACAAACAGATCTGGGACCAGGATATCTTGGCTCCTACTACCATAGAAATAAATCACAGTGGGACACTCTCAGCACTGGGAGGAGTGTCCATGCTGTTTATACTGGCTTGTCCCTAAATAACGCGTTTCTATCATCTGCCTACGATATAGGAACACAAACCAATTTCGGTTTGAGGTTCGAGAGTTTGCCAGGGTGCTGCTGTGCGTTTTGAATTACTTCCTCCGTTTCTATCTCGATGGAGTTTAGCTTGCTCGGAGGGCTCCCAGACAATCCGCCAAATGTATTGGGCAGCACAGACTGAAAAGGAAGGGCTAACCCTGAGTCTGAGGCAATGGCTCACTTTTCCTTGCTGTTACTCAGTCAGGATTGATGGTGACGTACGTTATGTATCACTTTAAAATGAACCTAAATTGCCCCGTGAAAGTGAAGAGGAAATTCAGCAACTCCCGAGGGACAGTGGAAGTTGATCAAAATACTTCTTTACTGTTAAAGCCAATGTGGAGCCTTCATCTGGGTTTTGTGCAGATATGAACGTATATAGTGAATCCCCAGTAGGAAACTCCAGGCAGCCTGTCTTGTTTCCGTCTGCTAGCCAAGCAAATGACTATTGAGTTTTTAGGTGTTAAAGTGCGACCCACTCAGCCTCCGTTATAATCAGCCTTCCCCAGGGAGCCGTCTGTCTGTCCGTCCGGAGTGTTAATACGTGTCCTGCTTGGGCTGACTGACTCCCTCCAGCAGCCTTGGGTTCAGTCCCAAATGGCACCCTATTCCCCTATGTAGTGCACTAATTTTGACCAGGGCTCATAGGTCTTCGGTTAAAAGTAGTGCACTATGTAGGTAATAGGGTGGCATTTAGGACACATTTGGAACACAGCCCTGGTCTGGCTGGGTCTCAAACAAAGCACCGGCCGTCTCCCCTCTCCCTCAGCCCACCGCCCCCAGCACCTCCAACGTCAACCCTTTAAAACAACTGGCCCCCATCGGCTAGTACATTTCTCCCTATTTTTGCTTTTTATCAACAGGGGTTTCTCTGAACATGGAACCCCATAATGTGAGTCTGTGTTTTGACGGGGTAGGCTGGCCGGTCGCTAGCGTTTTGGCCCCTTCTCTTCTTCTTTATTTTTATTTGACGTCTGCTGCCTCCCTTTCATATGATTGGGTGTGTTGTTATCCTGGGGACACAATGGAGAGGGCCAGTGAATCCTCAGAGCAAACAGACACACATAGCCGGGCCATCTTCTCTTCTGGGCTTTGTTGGGCCTCGAAGGCCGGTTCCCCACATAAAGGTCTAGCACCACAGGACCAGTACAAGACCCACTCTTCTATCTCACGCTTTCTTTCTCTAGTTTTCACACGAAACAAATTGTCTGAGAAGAGGAGAAAACAATGTCGTCCTCAGTGTCCTAGGAGTAAAGCCAGGGTGAGGTGGGGGGGCTTCAGAAAACCCTACTAGTGTTCTCATAGAGCCTCTTCCCATTTACTACACTTCTGGTAAAAATACCGTCGGCTACACATATTACTCAAATGTAAACTTGCGTGCTTGCTACGTCTTGCCTACTACCCCAGACAGTTGTCCCCTTAGAGCAGGGCAGTGTGAACAAAATTGTCACGGTGAGCCAACATTCTTACAGTATAAATGGTAATAGCAGAGAAATGTTTTTTAAACAGCTGAAATCTATAGACATTTTCCTAATATTTGAAACTTTATTAAGTTCCTGCCTGAAATTGTAGTAACAGCCTGTGACATTCTGAAAATGTCACATTAGCTGCCGGCTGCACTGAGCCAAATAAAACAATGGAAGCCCATCCCCAAAAACATGTCAAATGTAGTCCCCCCCCCCCCCCCTTAATTTTTAACATTGTGTGGTGATTTCAGAATTGGGGGAGGGAATCGTTTTCCAGGGGCCCAGAGTTTTTCCTGATTGCCAACTTCGGACTCAAGTTGCAGCGTACAACAGTAATAGATCAGCTGTAAAAAAACGGCTTTATATGGGCCTATGCAGGGTTGCATCGTATAGGCCTTTGCATCTGTAATTAAAAATATACTCATACAGTATGTCACCACTATTGTGTTAATTGATTAATTCAAGTCAATAATATTGATTAAAAAGGCCGAGGTAGCCTAGCCACCTGAAGTGTGAATATAAACCAAATTTGATCACATTCACATATTCTCAGAATACAAATAAATGGGCCTATTTTAGGCTATAAATACATACTGTAGCTTGGGCTATAAAAACATGATGCTACATTTCCCCTGGCTCCCATGTGATCAGAGCGCATAGGTGTTTCTAAGCTACCTGGAGCTGTGGTTGTTTTAGTAGTCTACAGTTGATCAGACTGAAGCACAGACTAATTGTGCACATTTACAAATCATTAACATTTTCTTTTTTTGTGGCTGGTATGGGCTTCCATATAAAACAGCTTATTATGGTGAATTCACTCATACCCGCATTTTCAATCGCAATTTGCTTTTACCATATGTAATGATTTGCATGATATTGATGAAAAGATATAATTTGTGATAGGCTAACATTACTCGATGAAGACACGCCCTTATAGTAACTCTGTGATTTTGTCTTGTAGCATACAGACGAGAAAATAAATCCTTTAATTGTCTGCACATACATGCATGTAAATTGTTGCATTATTCAAGAGTGTAATATGGTTTGGTTACATTATTCAATAGTGTCATATGTTTGAGAAGAAAGGTTTCTGTCATTGTTGAATAGTTTGTGCTTAATGGCCAGGGGCTACAGTGATATTTACAGTCAATTTGAGCCTCGAACCAAAATGTTCGGTTGCCATCCACAACGAAAGTTAAGGCAACGATGTAACGTGGTAGAATTAGAAAGTAGAATTCTCTTTTGTCGCCCTGCTCCTCAGACTCTTCTTCGTATCTCGTAGTGGGAATAGGACCATAGATCTGTCACAATGTGTTAACCAACGCCAGACAAACACTCAACCACGTGACAGATGAGATGCAGATTAAAAAAATTAAAAAACACAAAACGTACTATCAGAATATGGGAAACATTAAGAACAGGAGTCAGGTTTACCAAACCAGAACGGCTACTTTCTGAGCCAACGGAAAATACACAATGAAGGACATCTACACGGCTGGAAGTTCAAGTGTCCCATGTTTTTTGTTTCTTCTTTTAACGCGTTCATTTCTTCCATTGAGTGACAAATGACAAAAACTGTCATTGGAGGATTAAATCTGAGACAAATAAAAAGCAACCTTTCCTTATTTTTCTGTGTTTTCCAAAACGTCTGATAAAGAAGTTCCCACGGATTAATATTATAAGTCTAACTAGAGTGTAATTACATATTTTAGCTATCTCAATCCAGAGCAAACACTGCATATGAGGTCCAGTTTTAACTCTTAATATGGATTTTCTTGAGTACGTTGGAGGGAGAGCTGGATCAGAACATGCTTCTCATTTTTAATAAGTGGGAGAGCGATGATCTGTCTTGCTGTGCAGAATTGTATTTGATTAAGAAGTTAAAATGAGGTGTGACACCCCCAACTCTTTCAGCCAAATACAATTGAAAGGATCTATGGTCCCATGAATGTGTAACACTCTCCCTGCTGCTAGTATTATTGGTGCAGAATTGGATTCAAAATTACACTGGAATATAATACTTTATTACTAGGGTCAGTATTTTACAATTGTTACATCAAAGATGGGATACTTTTTGTTGACATAAAATGTACTATTGGAAAAATGCACGATTGAGCATTACATTCTATTATAATAGATATGACGACACAAATGACTTCCCACTAAGATCCTGCTAAGTCACATCGAAGCAGACTAATATATCGCTGATCATATTTCACTGTTGTGCCTTTAAATATCCAATATCCACAGCAGAAATCATATCAATGTACCGAGCAACAACAAACCATATATTCCTATTAACTGTGAATGTTCACTTATGCAGATAGGGATTCCTATATTTGAATCGTCTATGCAGATGATAGTGAAGGTGTAGCATTTTTGAAAGGGGAAGTGTGTGTGTGTGTGTGTCACCTGTGGTACGTTCGCAGTGTTTGCATTTCCTCCTCCAGCCGTTGAATGTGCTCCAGGGCCCTGTCTCTCTCTCTCTGGACCGCCTCTACGTCCTCCTGGTAACACTACAACACAACGGACGGACAGACTGTTCAGAATGACGCAGATAGAAATGCAATGAATAGATCGAACATGATTACTAATTGTAACATCACTGATCTTTTGTGTAGAACACATATGACTATCTCCAGCACCTTCTGGTAAAAACACAAGGAACAGACACACACACTTCCCATCACAGTCTGACAAACATAGCTTGTAGCAGTCAAGTGACATTGTGCCCGGGTGGTTGAATCAATGTTTTTCATCAATGGCTCTCTCTTTCTGAAAGAAGACATTCACAAATGCTCCTGCATTTTGACCATTTTGATTTGACAAAGTTAACACACTTTTCATGAAAACATCTTATGCATTCCGTTTTTGAACACTGGAAAAAGTAGTTTACCCAAAACCAAATCATGTTAAAATGCAGCTGAATTATCACTTCTTTACGGGTTCTCGCAGTAGTTTTCGTACTGATGCCGAAGCTGCAAATGTAAGACCACTGATTCCTCTCACACAGAGAACTATCCATGTCTGCAGCGTAGCAGCGTATGTCTTTTAACTGCGTTTTAATTCAGCGCATGTAGAGCGCCAGCAGTCCCAGCAGCACACGGGGAGCATCCTACACAATGAGGATGCTCTGAGGGGATCCCATTCATGCTATTGTCTCTCCACGCAGCACCTACTCAGAGGGCCTACCGGGAAGGGAGGCCGGCGGGACTGGTCGCGGCGGTGGGTGGGAGCAGGGGACACTGGGTAAACAGTGTGTGTGTGAGTGAATGTGTCCTGGGCAACCCTGTGGTTAAACCTGGCCCACAATAAAGACCCTGCTAATTAGCAGCCGTTGAAACAGATGTATTGATGGTCTCAACAGCTGGGAGAGGAGGGAACAATGGAGGAGGTTTAAATAAACAAGGCAGACAGGGCCATACTGTAAATGACCGCAATATCTATAGCTTCTGTGTGATAGAGGAGGAGGGAGAGAGCTAGGAGGGGCTTTGTCTAAATCTGTGAGGAGAAGAGAATTGGACAACAGGGTTATGTTCAGTAGGGCACTGCAAAAAGGGAAATCTGTGTTCTTATTGGACATATTTATAAAGTACCTAACTGTTAAAAAGTAAAAAAAAAAAAAAAAAATGTCGGGTGGAAAAATACAACTCATTTTTTAAGCCTTTTATGACTTGGACAAAGATTGTAGAGGCTGAAACCATATGAGCACTGGGCTGGGCTGGGGTCTGCTGCTATAAACACCTTTGGCCTAACTAAGTACATGCAGCTTCCCCCTCGGGTCTCCAGAACCATCCTTCTAATTACTGGCAGCAAGGTCTCCCAAGTCAAAGAGAACATCAAAAAGAGGCCAACCTCTAAAGTCAATATGTACTTTTCACCAACAGGGAGGAGAGCTCGACTTCAAAGCCAGTTTCTTTTAATCATATGTATTATATCAGCATTCATTAGAATAATATCCAAATGAGGTTGACAGAGTAGCGGGTTAACCTGTTGTGATGATGAAGGCAGGCAGTCCTGTGAAGAAGAATAACTAGCGTGACCTTTTAGAGGGTACAGTACAGGAGGTTGCAGGGCATACAGCCGCTGGTGGGGCGGATGGGGCCAAAGTGCAACAGATTGGCAGCAGGGACTGGCTGGCATTTCTGACTCGGTGGGAACTGGGAAGATCAATCTATGGAAGGCTGCATCTGTTATGACACACGACAAACTATTGACTGATGTGGACTTTGTTGATGGATATAAATAGAAGATCTAATATATATTTGATTCTGGACTATGTTCTCAACATTCTCCGTAACCTTATTCATCTGTAGTGGCCAATTAGAATAATAGAATTTAAACTAGTGTCAAATTGCACTGCCTTTCCTCCTCCTGTCCTCCAGTCTGAATCACCTGCTAATGTTAATGGACATCAATCAAAGAGATAACGACAGCCAGAGACGACGCCTGGCAACTAAGCCCTTGACATACTAGACTGCAGCAACAAGTAACGTACCTGCATTCACATTAAACCGAGGGCTAGTTAATGAGCAAGTGTATGATGACTGTGCTTTCATGATAATGTCTTCAACAAATAATAGTATCAAGCTGTAGGTTTCAGATCCTATTTTAATTTTTTAAAGGTCCAATGCTGCTGTTTCTAGCTCAATATCAAATCATTTCTGGGTAGCAATTACGTCGCTTACTGTGATTGTTTAAAAAAAAAAAGAAGCAAAAAGAGCAATTTCTCAAGCAAGAATTTGGCTAGTACAGTTTCAAAGTGGTCTGAGTGGGGAGGGGAACACTAAAAATGAGCTGTTATTGGTAGAGAGGTTTGGTCTCTTCTTATTGGTCTATGAACTAATTTACCGCACAGTGATGTCACCAGGCAGGCCAAAACCCCATCCCAAACATTTCAAACTTACACTAAAAGCCATTATCATAATTTTCACAATTTCACAGTATTATTCCCACCTCAGTGTGAATAGAAATGTATATAAAACACAGATCATGTTTTCATCTATGAGTGCCTGTGAGAGAACCAGTTCTTCAGTCTTCTCAAGGACGCTCTGTAAGTGGGTCCTAAAGCCCTGTGTGTGTGTGTGTGTGAGAGAGTGTGTGTGTGGGCTTGTCTTGAGCGGAGTAGATGTCTGTGACTTTAGGGCCCTCTGAAATGGCAGGGGTGGAGAGGAGAGGGCCGGGGTTGAGGGGTTCTCATTGCTCTCAATGCTCAGGTCATTTCAAGTGGTCTGTTGTAGTGGCTGCCCTAGCCCTGAACCACCTGTGTTTGCACACCAGCTTTTCTTTCAAGCACTGACAGCCCAGAATGATCACACTGCAATGCTCCTCTCCTCTCCCCGCCTTGCCAATCCAGTTAATCATTACGACTGCTTCCTCCGTCTAGCTAACCCTAGCAGCTCAGATTCAGCCTGCTCCTCCACGACACTTCTACTTGACATTACTTAGTCATGCTAGGGAAGAATTTGGTATCATGATCAAATGCAAGTCTGGGGATCTTAAAATGTAAACAAATTGGGAATGTTGGGTTGGCCATGTTCCCTGTCCCTGTTTCTCTAATTCTTTAAAAAAATAAACCATTTAGGCTATGAGTATACAGAGAGTCCATTCATGCATTTATAGAAAAAAATAGACCTAAAATGAGTACATTTTCTGCATGTCAAGATGAATTTCAGCAGAAGCCTTTCTGACACTGACCTTTCTATTTTGAAATCAATTTAAAAGTAATTTTCTCTCAGCTGGTTCCTTTAAAGTAAAATGTCAATTGACGAATCAAAGATCTGCGAGTTTTTAAATTGTTTTGTGGATCTGTTCCCGCCCCTGTTGACTAATTTTATGACAGCTGTTCCCGTTTCATTTGAAATTAAAACCCTGCTCTGTAATCCCAGGAGCCAATCTATAATTAAGGGGATTTATAGAAAAACCAAGTGCTACATTAATAACAAAATGTAATATATTTCTTAATAAGCCATCAGTGGAGAAACCGTGTGAGAAATAAAGAAGAGTACAGATACTGGCAGCAAGCAGCCTTTAGAAAGAGCAGGAGAAGACTGGAAGGAGGTTCTCATAGTTGAGTTAAAGCAGAAGAACTCATCATAGTCATCTGAAATAAATAAAACGACCACAATACTCCCTAGTCACAAACGTGTTCATTGTTTTCATCAACAAACGGCGGGTGTGTCCGTTTCACCATACTGGCCAACAAATGTTGCCGTGATTTTCATGATCATGAATTCTATTAGTGAAATAGAATTTGAAAGGATTAAAAAATGTGGCAATCACACCCAGAGAGAGTAGTCATCAAAGCAAATGTTAATTATGAGGATATAAAGTATAAAATAATGTATAAAATAATGTATAATATAATGTATAAAATGTAGCTGTTGGAATAGGTCAGAGGCAACAATAAGGGAGCTAGCTATGTGGTAATTCTGTGCCTTATTGCTTTTTCTATCAATTCCAAATGGTGGTGACTCAAGAGCTTAGTCAGCCAAAGGACAAGGAGGAGAGAGCAGTGAATGACTACAGACAGAGCAATAGCCTGCAAGCAAGGCAAGCACTAGTCAGAATAGGCCTGGCTGCAAACATATAGCAGTGTAATCTACTGTATCCTCAGAGAATCCTTTTTGTAATGGGACCATCAGCTGACCTCTCAGGCAATCTTGCTACTTCAGGCTCATCGGTGGGGTGATACCGTTCACCTAGCTAGCCCTATCTAATGAGCATGTTTACAGCTCACTCTCTCCGCATTAAGCATAGGGGGTTCTGCTTCATCAGATAAATGGAATAAATCAAATAGTCTTGTGTTTACCCTGTACCTCACTGGAGGGGACACGTTTGTGTGTTGGTGTGTGTGTGTGACATTAAGGCCCTAGCCCCTTGTTGATGATGTCATTCTAAATCCCATCAAATTGTTGGTTGGATCACCCAACCAACAGCTCTATCGCTTTAGATCACCAAGCCAAATAAGGGCAAAAAACAAGCAAACAGTGAGTGGTTGAATAAACAATACCATTTTACCTGTGAAGAAAATTTAAATAGAAATGTGGTGTGTGAGTGTGGGGGCAGGGCTGGTTTTAGGGGTTGGTATCTAAGTAAGACCCCAGCATACTGTAGTAGGAGTGGGGGAGGACATATAAGACCTGTTGGCAAACAGCAGCAGTGAGCTCGGCACAGTAATGTACACAACCCCATGTATTTATACACAGGGTTCTAGGCCCAAATGGCACCCTATTCCCTTTATAGTGCAATACTTTTGACCAGGGCCCATAGGGCTCTCTGATCAAAAGTAGTGCACTATATAGGGAAAAGGGTGCCATTTGGAACGTGACCCTACAGAAGGAGAACCTGTGCTGCTCAAAGCCTTAATTTGCAAGGATTCTCCTGTGAGAGGGGCAAAAAGAAGGGGGGGGTTGATTTACCTTCCGAGAACGCTCTTGATTGTTTTCGGCAGTCAGGTGTCTCAAGTTGTTTGCTGAAGTCTGGCTCTGCTCTCTCGCCTGTAGGAGATCCTGCTCCAGCCGCTTGCACTGTGGAAGAAGAGCCAGAGGAAGAGAAATACATTAGTAGGGAATTCGCCCATCGCAGTGCAGTGAAAGCCTCGGCATGCCAGGCAGGCAGAGCTAAATGTATACATGCTTCAGCCAGTCTTTCCCACCAGTAGCTCTCGGTTTCTACTCCTTGGCAGAGTAGCTTCTTATGAGTCATGAAGGACAAAGAGAAATTGAGAATTTATAGGCCAAACCGACCAGTTACAACCGTTTGAAAAGATCAGAGACATCTTGTTTTCACTGGTCTATTTCAAAAAAAAAAAAAAAACTTCATACCGCAAATGTATGTGTCGAACTGTATTCTTCAGCATTTATAAATACATTATTTAATGACTTAATAACATGCAATATACTTTGATGACAATGAAGCTTTCATAAAAGTATTTAAAAATAATAAAATAAATACCATAAACAGACGCAACGTGAATTACTACATACTATGTGATTGTTATCTACTCTGATGTCAGCAGTTCCCCTGCTTTTCCCCCACAGGCACGGCAGACTACACTGACAGACTGACTGACTGACAGACTGAGACAGACTGAGACAGACAGAGACAGACTGACAGACAGACAGTATAAACACCCAAACCGTGGCACAGACCACGGCTCAGTCAGGACGTCTCAGTGTTATTGTAAGCCAGAGTTGTTTCATACCAGCCTATATGTGTTCTTCTCCATGTGCACATTCTAAGACTAAAGGACACTTACCAGGAATGTAAACCATCCCTCTCACCCTGACAAGTCGCAATGTTTCGACATCCAGCTGCCTAAAAAACCCCAAAGTGCTCCCGCAAACAAGAGCAGGCGGGCGCAGCCTAGGAGCCCCGCTCGCTGCTCTCGTCCCTCATCCTCTTCCTCTGCCGTCTGGAATAATAGTTCCCTGGTCCAGACAAAACACAAAGCTTCTCTTTAGTGTCAGGGTGAGTTATGGCTTACAGGCAACAGATGTTTTGGACTAAAAGTATTTCAATCTGAACACAGAGAGAAGGAGCGCACCTCTCTATTCTTCCCAGGCAGGCTAGGAAGGCCACTCCTGGGGCTACAGTACGGTACCCAAACACATCACTCCTTCGGAACACATGGAGGACGGAGCAGACACGGATTACCTAGCGTTACATATGTTCGGCGCATAATGCCTGAAAACACACGTGCATCACACGGTCAATCAAATCAGAGGCTCGTCACTCAATTACACATCATCGATGCTGGGAAAATATGTGGATCTGGCAATGAAAGGCGACAAATCAGAACATAGCAAAAGGTCAGCTCTCAGTTTTTAACATGTACACTAGTCCACCAAGGAACAATATTCACTAATGCATAAAGTAACCATACTGCCAGGTACCTAACAAATCAATAACCTTTGTTTTGCAGCATTCACTTTATAGAGAGAAAATAAGAAGAGGGAATGGGGGGGGGGGGGTATAGGACAGAATAGATGTGTTCCTGTTCCTCCTCCCTCCCTTCACTTATCCAGCTTTTCATATTCCAGCAGGCTGGTGGGTGTAGCGGCCCTCTGGTAGTCGCAGTGGGCTAATCCCTTCGAGATGAAGAGAGGGATAGGAAGAGCAGCAGGGGACACAGAAATCCTTCAGGATAGAGTGTGGAGACCATCCCCGCCTCACAGGGATTAGGAACAGGCATTTGTAACCTACTTTTAAAATTGCTCCAAAGATTATTTTTTTTGCCCTCCGCAAAAAGCAGGGGCAATATTCTTTCCAGGAGATGTGAATGTGATGTTAGCCCGGGGTTTTGTGGAGATATGGTTGTAGTCTAGGGTTGAGCTCGGCTGGTTGCTCCCACTCAGCCTTGTGTTAAAGTCAGAGGCATTAAGAAGACTGGCGACATCTCCCTCATTGACAACCTCAAAACTTGAGTCAACCTCAAATTCATTGACCGACTTCTATGAACTTGAGTCATTGCATTGGTCAGCTGATTACTAGATTTTAAAATGTGTGAGCACTGCTGTAAATGTGTACAAATCTGGAGAATCAACACATTTCGAAAATCAGATTTAGGCTCTCATATTTTGAAGAACTTCTCTGGAGCGAAAAACTTGATCGCACCAGCTTGTATTTTGAACAAAGGGAAGTCCCCCCAAAGTCCACATACAGTCTTTAATTTAGGCATTGTAAAAAAAAGCCTCATCAAATGGCTTGAACACCTGGGACAACATAATTAACAGAGGTGGATGAGAGAAGAGACTGAACCAACGATGAGAAATTGAGCAGGAGAGGACAGGAGTGTTCTTTTCATAGAAATAGAATGAGGCTGCCAGTTCACCAATTATGCCATCATTGACTTGAATAGGGACACCTGTTCTATTCATTCTAGTTCTGTGGTTCTTCTGTTACTGAGTCTCAGAACACAGTGAAACAATACTGAAACCATATTCTAATTTTATGACTGAAACGTATAACAGTAGCTAAGTTGGACCAATACAGCTAACCTGGCATTATTAGAAAAGTTACTAGAAATACCTGTTTATTACACATCCCATTGACTAAAATGGACCCATTAGAGATCCTGTCTAAACTGAATCAGCATATCATACAGCCCTATAAGCCAATATGCCTTCTTCACAGAGAGAGAGTCTACAGGCACATGAAACTAGACTAGCTTTAGACCAGTCGGAAGTGTTGCTCCGGAACAGCGTGACCTCCATGAAGCTGAATCTGTTCAGTCTACATATAGGCGAGTCCCAAATGGTCCCCGATTCCCTATATCAAAGACTACTTTTGACCAGAGCCCTATGGGCCCTAGTCAAAAGTACTGCACTACAGTATATAGGAAAATAGGGCGCCATTTAGAACGCAGGCATAGTGGAGTTGCGGAGGCCTTTCTTCTCCATACGTCTGATGCCTGCCTTTTAATGCCCCGGCGTCGGGCTGAACGGGACAGAGATCCATGAAGCTCACCCACAGGGAGGGAAGCAGAAAGGAAGCATCCCAATCATAATATGCCTGGTAAATCCAGGCTACAGAGAAAAATGCCAAACTCCAGCTAGAAACAGTTCGCAGCTCTGTCTGCGACCACCCACCCAGATGAATGCATGACCGTATGACTCCCTGCACAGTAGTGTCCTGCTGAAAACTCTGAGCTATGATTGACATTCTTACCACACCTTCCTAAAGAGGAGCGAGTGTCTGACATGGTGATTTTTGCTAGATAGATGGATGTATGGACGGACACATTTTTTAAGGAAGTCCGGCTTTCAGCTTACTCTTGGAAGTTGGAATAGTAGAACGCACAAGGTGCAATTTCGAAATTGGGCAGTGCATCATCAGTTCCTCTTGTCATGTTAGTCATTGCATACCTTAGAGAGCTATTTATAACTTGTCAGAAATGTCCAGATCAACTAGCCTATGTCGTCAAATTTGAATTTGGTTGCAGTTTCTTTTGCCAATTTTTTTGTTGTAACGTTTGAGTCACTCAGATATCACATGAACACACATAAGACATGGCAAAATGTGTCGAATTGCAGAACATAAGTAAACTGTCTACATACAACATTTTCTCTCAGCCAAGAAGAGGGGTGTGAACAGTGTGTGTCATGAACAGTGTTTGTGCCTATAGAAATAGACAGTTCCCCAATGGGGGCCTGATTGAAAAAGTTTGGAACCCCTGCTCGAAATGATAATTTGGGGATTTCCCAATTGATATTTTGGTCAACAGTAATACTGTGGGGCTGTGACAGGTTCCTATTTTATTAACCCTTATTTACCAGGCAAGTTGACTGAGAACACATTCTCATTTACAGCAATGACCTGGGGAATAGTTACAGGGGAGAGGAGGGGGGATGAATGAGCCAATTGGAAGCTTTAATATATGGACTTGTTTTTCCACATTGGCACAAAACGGTGGCTTGTCTGCATAACTCTCCTCAAACAAACCCAGTTGTAAAACAGGACACTGAATCACTACATGAGAGGTCTAGTCTATATATCAACATCCCAGATATCCAAGCAAATACCGGCAATTTGAATGTTGAAGTATAATATCTGGATGTCAATATTTGTCAGGCTGCTTGTTTGTTTTTAAATCCTTGAAAATATCCAGGTAAGATGGATGTATCAAACATTTGAGTTTACACGACCATAACCTCCAATGTGAATCAAGTAGTTGGTTTTACTGAATCAAAACAGACAATGTCAGACACAACCCCTGCGTCTGTCTAAGGGGGGGGAGAAGAGATTTCTTGCCTTGTGTACATGTGAACTAGTTAGGTGAGCCGTGTTTGCCTATGTGTGTCAGTGTGTATCGGCAAAATAGACTTCCAATCAAAGGGCATTTTAAAATTGAGAAAATGGGGGAGATGCCAATAGTGCTGGAGATAGCAATTTATTTCATTATTCAGAGGAGAGACACTGTGGTTAATTTTTGAAACATGTCTCTCTCCTCTATAATGACTGTGTGTGTTCGTAGTGTCGTTCAGACCCACCCTGGCCAGTGCTGTCTCTCTCTCTTCTATAACGACTGTGTGTTTGCGTAGTGTCGTTCAGACCCACCCTGGCCAGTGCTGTCTCTCTCTCCTCTATAACGACTGTGTGTGTGTGTGTGTGTGTGTGTGTGTGCGTAGTGTCGTTCAGACCCACCCTGGCCAGTGCTGTCTCTCTCTCCTCTATAACGACTGTGTGTGTGTGCGTAGTGTCGTTCAGACCCACCCTGGCCAGTGCTGTCTCTCTCTCCTCTATAATGACTGTGTGTGTGTGTGTGTGTGTGCGTAGTGTCGTTCAGACCCACCCTGGCCAGTGCTGTCTCTCTCTCCTCTATAACGACTGTGTGTGTGTGTGTGTGGTGTCGTTCAGACCCACCCTGGCCAGTGCCGTCTCTCTCTCCTCTATAACAGCATTCATCTCCTCTGCTGTAATCTTCCTCCTTCTCTCCCGGACCTTCTGCAGCCGGTCCACGATCACCCCCCCGCTCCGCTCAATCCCCAGCGCTGAATCTGCACTGTTCACCCTGTTCAGCAGTTCCTCAAGGTCCTAACACACACGACGAGCAGGTGCAACACACACACACACACACACAATTCCTAATTCAACAGCAGCAACTGACCAAAATAAAAAAACATACAAAACAACAAAAATTTAATAAATATGCAGATGCTACAGGTGCACAAATATCAGTTCTCAGACGTGGTGTATAGGTGTGTGCACATGTAGGGTATATCTGAATTCATGTTAAAAATGTCAAGCCTTCATAAGCCAATAATAACAATATATTTATAGTCATATGTTTTATTTAAGGAGATGTTAACAAAATATAATAACAATATCATAGTGTTGAAATGTGCTTAGCTGTCCTTAGTTTCCCCAATACCTTTTTATTGAGGACATTCTGGTGAGAGAAAAAAAGTGAGCCCACATGAGCTCCTAAGGGGAGGGCTTACCGCGTCGCTTTCCTCAGGGTTAATATTCTCCAGGCTGAGCATAGGGGGAAGAGAGAGAGACAGAGAGAGAGAGAAAGGGGGAGAGAGGACAGAATGAGAGGGGGGAGAGAGAGAGAAGAGAGAGAGAGTTGTCTTTCCTTAGTGCGGCGAAATGAGATCACTTCCCAAATCTTCCTCACATCCAATAATTGCGTTCTGTTCCGGAGGTTTTCAGAGTCGATGATCAGAACAAAAGACACCCCCCAACATATGAAAAGTGCCAGCAGACCCCAGCCATTATTCATCCAGTAATGCCCTGTATATTCATGTTTACTGCTAATAATGACTACTGGGATCAATTGTTCATATGTGCTGAGATGAGGTGTTGAATCATTTGTAGGTGTGCAGTATTGAGCAGAGGAAGGACCACAGAGAAACGACTACTGTAATTACAGAGGTGTGCCAGGAGATTTATGGACCACCTCAAAGCACTCAGTACATTGTTCTTGCTAACAATCAAAAAGAAGAACAACTCCAGCACACTGGTCGTGGTATTCTTCATGCTTCTAACAAGTTTAAGGGATCTTATTTAACCACATTTTTTGGTCTCAATCTACCTTCATCAGAGTGTTTTTCTAGATAACAACCAGACATAAACCAGTTTACCAAGGGGACACAACGATAAAATGATATTGCTTGTTAAAATGTTTTTAAAAATTTTTATAAATTGAGACTGAAGCGATTTTACAACAAAATTGTATTAATCAAAACAACACTCATATAGCATATCAATAACACCAGCTTTCCTCTGGCTTCAATCAGGACGGGACATGGCTCTTTACAGCCCAGTTTAAACGTTTACCTGTCGAGGCACCTCTCCCTGTATGCATCCCAGGCACCCTATTCCCTTTATAGTACACTGCAATTGAAAAGGGCCTCAGCTTTTCACTGAAACAGTGGCGGGGAGGACGCATGCTGGGACCAGAATGCTGATTGCACCTTTAAAAAGTGCCAATGTGATTTCCACCAGGAGGCCAGTCAGTCGATCCTCTCCTCTCATGGGAAAAAAAACAAAAATTCTTCAGCTCATTTACAAAGGCATTACACGGATCATCTCCCATTATAAAGGTACATACTCAATCATACTGGGCCTGCCACTGACCTGCCTGGGAGAATAAAGGTTTAGAACATGCTTTTCCATATTCCAGCTAAGATAATGGGATTGTGCTTGGCTATCAATTACCTTTTCTTTCTAAGAGGAAGGCTGGGAGATGCCGTTGAAGAGATGAAATGCGCTGTTCTTCTCATTAGATTGCCAGGCTATTTGGCATAATACTAGGCTGAAAGTGCTTCATGCCAACCAATAAGTCCAGCCAATTTAAATCATTTGAATCTTTCCAATAAAAGGCCATATCAAATAAATGTGATTTGCGATAAAAAAATGTGTTTGACAAATGTTTTGAGAGTAAACAATGCATTGGATATATAAAAAAACAACAACAATGAGATTTATGCAAGTGGATCTCACACCAACCAGCACACCAACCCAGGCTTATTTAAATATAGATTTGCTTCCGACAGAAAGTTATATATTCCCTTAAGTAGAAATGTAATTACTTCTAAACTGCACCAGCTAATATTGCCTGCCCGCCTCCATTCGTTCCTAGTGGACAATGCAGCTTTAATTTGAAAGGTCCTGGACCTTAAGAACATACCCCACCCCAGTCGAACAACCACCTAAACAAAACAAAAAGATCACATTAATTAGCCCTCTCAGACAGGCTGGTAAAGATCTGCTGGTCTGAAGGACTTGATTGATTTCCTATACAGTGCAACTCTTGACTGACAACCTCGCACGGAGGGCGAGGGGACTCTTATGAAATGTCACACCCCTCCGATATATTCCCAAACCAGTCGATATTGCATTTTTCTCCACCCCCCCACTTGTTTTGCACCACCATTCCATTCACCTTGTCGACTAGCCTGAAGAACAAAGCGGAGTTCGCCTAAGCAATGGCAAGTAAACAGACTGACCCATTATAGCTGTCAGTAAACCCTCCGTCCCCACTTCTATAGAAGAGGAAAATGGGGAAGTGAGGAAATAACAAAGAGTTTAGCAGAGAGAGAGAACAAATGTAATGCTTTTCACTATTATCTCATAGACTGCTTTCTCCTATTTATTTCCCAACTTGTCTCTGTACTGCTGGTGTTGTGAAGGACAGTGAGAGCAGAGGGAGGGAGATAGGTGTCTTACTGTAATTGATCAGAGTGATCCTGTGTGGTAGGGCTGGGGGTCAACAACACCACTTTCATTTATTCATTTCAGAAAATCAATTGAAATTCAAATGTTCCTTGAAATGTAAGTTACACTCTGAATTGACTGAATTCAAATGGATTGTGACAGAGAAGAGGCGGGAGAGGTGAGTTAGTTAAGCAGAATGGGTCAATATGCCAGGGATGAGAAAATTAGGAAATTTGAATTTCTGTTTATTTCCTGAATTGTCACGGAATTGAATCCTGAATTGCTCCGTGATGTGTTGTAGTTTACTATGTTGTGGTGTGTTGTGGTTTACTATGTTGTGGTGTGTTATGGTTTACTATGTTGTGGTGTGTTATGGTTTACTATGTTGTGATGTGTTGCGGTTTACTATGTTGTGGTGTGTTGTGGTTTACTATGTTGTGATGTGTTGTGGTTTACTATGTTGTGATGTGTTGTGGTTTACTATGTTGTGATGTGTTGTGGTTTACTATGTTGTGATGTGTTGTGGTTTACTATGTTGTGGTTTACTATGTTGTGATGTGTTGTGGTTTACTATGTTGTGGTTTACTATGTTGTGATGTGTTGTGGTTTACTATGTTGTGGTTTACTATGTTGTGGTGTGTTGTGGTTTACTATGTTGTGATGTGTTGTGGTTTACTATGTTGTGGTGTGTTGCGGTTTACTATGTTGTGATGTGTTGTGGTTTACTATGTTGTGATATGTTGTGGTTTACTATGTTGTGATGTGTTGTGGTTTACTATGTTGTGATGTGTTGTGGTTTACTATGTTGTGGTTTACTATGTTGTGATGTGTTGTGGTTTACTATGTTGTGGTTTACTATGTTGTGGTGTGTTGTGGTGTGTTGTGGTTTACTATGTTGTGATATGTTGTGGTTTACTATGTTGTGATGTGTTGTGGTTTACTATGTTGTGGTGTGTTGTGGTTTACTATGTTGTGATGTGTTGTAGTTTACTATGTTGTGGTTTACTATGTTGTGCTGTGTTGTGGTTTACTATGTTGTGATGTGTTGTGGTTTACTATGTTGTGGTGTGTTGTGGTTTACTATGTTGTGGTGTGTTGTGGTTTACTATGTTGTGGTGTGTTGTGGTTTACTATGTTGTGGTGTGGTGTGGTTTACTATGTTGTGGTGTGTTATGGTTTACTATGTTGTGTTGTGGTTTACTATGTTGTGATGTGTTGTGGTTTACTATGTTGTGGTGTGGTTTACTATGTTGTGGTTTACTATGTTGTGATGTGTTGTGGTTTACTATGTTGTGATGTGTTGTGGTTTACTATGTTGTGGTGTGGTTTACTATGTTGTGGTTTACTATGTTGTGATGTGTTGTGGTTTACTATGTTGTGATGTGTTGTGGTTTACTATGTTGTGGTTTACTATGTTGTGGTGTGTTGTGGTTTACTATGTTGTGATGTGTTGTGGTTTACTATGTTGTGGTTTACTATGTTGTGGTGTGTTGTGGTTTACTACATTGTGATGTGTTGTGGTTTACTATGTTGTGATGTGTTGTGGTTTACTATGTTGTGATGTGTTGTGGTTTACTATGTTGTGGTGAGTTGTGGTTTACTACGTTGTGATGTGTTGTGGTTTACTATGTTGTGGTGTGTTGTGGTTTACTATGTTGTGGTGTGTTGTGGTTTACTATGTTGTGATGTGTTGTGGTTTACTATGTTGTGGTGTGTTGTGATTTACTATGCTGTGATGTGTTGTGGTTTACTATGTTGTGGTGTGTTGTGGTTTACTATGTTGTGATGTGTTGTGGTTTACTATGTTGTGATGTGTTGTGGTTTACTATGTTGTGATGTGTTGTGGTTTACTATGTTGTGGTTTACTATGTTGTGGTTTACTATGTTGTGGTGTGTTGTGGTTTACTATGTTGTGGTTTACTATGTTGTGGTGTGTTGTGGTTCACTATGTTGTGGTTTACTATGTTGTGATGTGTTGTGGTTTACTATGTTGTGGTGTGTTGTGGTTTACTATGTTGTGGTTTACTATGTTGTGATGTGTTGTGGTTTACTATGTTGTGGTTTACTATGTTGTGGTGTGTTGTGGTTTACTATGTTGTGATGTGTTGTGATTTACTATGTTGTGGTGTGTTGTGGTTTACTATGTTGTGGTGAGTTGTGGTTTACTATGTTGTGGTGTGTTGTGGTTTACTATGTTGTGGTGTGTTGTGGTTTACTATGTTGTGGTGTGTTGTGGTTTACTATGTTGTGATGTATTGTGGTTTACTATGTTGTGATGTGTTGTGGTTTACTATGTTGTGATGTGTTGTGGTTTACTATGTTGTGGTGTGTTGTGGTTTACTATGTTGTGGTGTGTTGTGGTTTACTATGTTGTGATGTGTTGTGGTTTACTATGTTGTGGTGTGTTGTGATTTACTATGCTGTGATGTGTTGTGGTTTACTATGTTGTGGTGTGTTGTGGTTTACTATGTTGTGATGTGTTGTGGTTTACTATGTTGTGATGTGTTGTGGTTTACTATGTTGTGATGTGTTGTGGTTTACTATGTTGTGGTTTACTATGTTGTGGTTTACTATGTTGTGGTGTGTTGTGGTTTACTATGTTGTGGTTTACTATGTTGTGGTGTGTTGTGGTTCACTATGTTGTGGTTTACTATGTTGTGATGTGTTGTGGTTTACTATGTTGTGGTGTGTTGTGGTTTACTATGTTGTGGTTTACTATGTTGTGATGTGTTGTGGTTTACTATGTTGTGGTTTACTATGTTGTGGTGTGTTGTGGTTTACTATGTTGTGATGTGTTGTGATTTACTATGTTGTGGTGTGTTGTGGTTTACTATGTTGTGGTGAGTTGTGGTTTACTATGTTGTGGTGTGTTGTGGTTTACTATGTTGTGGTGTGTTGTGGTTTACTATGTTGTGGTGTGTTGTGGTTTACTATGTTGTGATGTGTTGTGGTTTACTATGTTGTGATGTGTTGTGGTTTACTATGTTGTGATGTGTTGTGGTTTACTATGTTGTGGTGTGTTGTGGTTTACTATGTTGTGATGTGTTGTGGTTTACTATGTTGTGATTTACTATGTTGTGGTGTGTTGTGGTTTACTATGTTGTGGTTTACTATGTTGTGGTTTACTATGTTGTGGTGTGTTGTGGTTTACTATGTTGTGGTTTACTATGTTGTGGTGTGTTGTGGTTCACTATGTTGTGGTTTACTATGTTGTGATGTGTTGTGGTTTACTATGTTGTGGTGTGTTGTGGTTTACTATGTTGTGGTTTACTATGTTGTGATGTGTTGTGGTTTACTATGTTGTGGTTTACTATGTTGTGGTGTGTTGTGGTTTACTATGTTGTGATGTGTTGTGATTTACTATGTTGTGGTGTGTTGTGGTTTACTATGTTGTGGTGAGTTGTGGTTTACTATGTTGTGGTGTGTTGTGGTTTACTATGTTGTGGTGTGTTGTGGTTTACTATGTTGTGGTGTGTTGTGGTTTACTATGTTGTGATGTGTTGTGGTTTACTATGTTGTGATGTGTTGTGGTTTACTATGTTGTGATGTGTTGTGGTTTACTATGTTGTGGTGTGTTGTGGTTTACTATGTTGTGATGTGTTGTGGTTTACTATGTTGTGATTTACTATGTTGTGGTGTGTTGTGGTTTACTATGTTGTGATTTACTATGTTGTGGTGTGTTGTGGTTTACTATGTTGTGATTTACTATGTTGTGGTGTGTTGTGGTTTACTATGTTGTGGTGTGTTGTGGTTTACTATGTTGTGGTGTGTTGTGGTTCACTATGTTGTGGTTTACTATGTTGTGGTTTACTATGTTGTGGTGTGGTTTGCTGTGTTGTGGTTTACCATGTTGTGGTGTGTTGTGGTTTACTGTGTTGTGGTTTACTATGTTATGGTGCTTTAGTACATACTCAGCCACTGCCTGCTGCAGTCGCTTGGCCCTGAGCAGGGCCTCATCCCTCTCTTCATTTGCCAGACGCAACCGGGCCATCACTGCCTGGTCCCTATCCCTCTGAGCCTGGTATATCTCCTCCACTAGGGCTGAAGGAGAGAGACAAAGAGAGAGACAGTGAAAGAGAGAGAGGGGAGACAGAGAGAAAGCAAGTGAGAGAGAAAGAGTAGTAATGGAAATAGAAAAAAGAGAAATAGTAAAAGAGAGAGAGGGAAAGAGAAAGAGAGATAGATATAAAGAGAGAGGAAGCATTGTTCTTAGTTTCTGACCATCAGTTACTGCTCAATAACAACGATAAGCTCCCTGTGGAAGAAAGTTATTGCCACTGAAACACTGTGGCACAGGTATTAACTCCAGTCAAACTCATTTTGTGGGGAAGTGAACTGCTGAGGTGATCTCCACAGAGGCTGGACATATAGTTGCCCCAAGCAATAAAGGCACAGTGTCTGCGCCTCAGAGTCAGGCAGTTGGTCGACATTGTCACAACATCAGCAAGCACTCATCATCTCACAATGGTTAAGAGATTGGCCAGTCCTTAACCCTAACTCAAGACGTTTGATTTGATAAACAAGGTTGAACAAACATTTTCAAGCCAAAAACATTGTGTTCTTCTAATGTCTGAAAACTAGGCCGGTTTTAGTGAGAGTGAGCTGTGAAATGACTTGTCTAATGTGTTGCCAAATTGAGTTTGAGTTATGAAGAGCACATACTGAGTTAGACAAAAAGAAAAATAGTCCATCCATGAGTTATTTTATGTAATACTGTCTGTCCCACTCATGGAGGGAAAACTTTTCTTATTGATACAGACTCTGTAGCCTGGCAGGGAGAGATTTCCCTTCAGCTTACACCTGACCCGGGTCCCGAAATTACTGCGCTGTATGCCGGCTGCCTTAAAACCAGCAGATTTTGGGATTACCACTGTCTTCAGATCCCTTTGTTAATCCCACTACGAAAGAGCCCCTGAGATCCATCAATAGCTAATTCTTCTACCGTCTCAGAGATGGCTTAATGATAAACAGTGAGCCTCGCTGTAAAGCCATTACAAAGTTCAGTAAGAAAATCAATATAGCATTTTAGCTGGAATTTGCTCATTAAACATCGCCTCCCTGAGCCATGCAAATCATATTAATATGAGGACGGCAAATAGGCTACACGACACACACTTTAAATTTATTAAAGGCACAATTGGAGCTGCTAATTGTGCAGCTCGATGTACCGTATTTTGTTTAATTATTAGGTGGGTTGCGAGGGCTCTCACCTAAGAAGAAAAGCAATAGTAAAGAAAAGAAGTTATTTGCTCAGCTAAATTCTAATATTTGTTCAGTGAAGGTTGGGAGCGGTTAAATTACATTAACAAATACGATTAGTAAGTTACAATTCGTTTTGATACTCAAGTTGCATGTAAAACAAATGTATAATTATTTTCCACACTTGACATCTCCGTTTTACTTCTACAAAAGTTCATTAGGGATAAAATGTCTGAGGAGAACGAAGTCGTAACTTCATCTTGTAGACATTGCTTGCCTTTAGCCCATCTTGAAAATCCTATGGACCTTCACTTTACATTACAGCGCAGAAAAAATTATAACTGGTCAGATAATAGGCTTTATTTGAGATGTTATTATCCTCAATGTACTCTATTGTACTGTCTGTACTGTACTGTATGACCCTTCCTACGGCCAGCCTTCCCATAGGCCCAGGGTTTGTCCTCTCCCTCTATAACATACCTCCAGCTTTCTCAAAGGCCCAGGGTTTGTCCTCTCCCTCTATAACATACCTCCAGCTTTCTCAAAGGCCCAGGGTTTGTCCCCCCTCCATACCGTACCTCCAGCTTTCCCACAGGCCCAGGGTTTGTCCCCCCTCCATACCGTACCTCCAGCTTTCTCACAGGCCCAGGGTTTGTCCCCCCTCCATACTGTACCTCCAGCTTTCTCACAGGCCCAGGGTTTGTCCCCCCTCCATACCGTACCTCCAGCTTTCTCACAGGCCCAGGGTTGGTCCCCCCTCCATACCGTACCTCCAGCTTTCTCACAGGCCCAGGGTTTGTCCCCCCTCCATACCGTACCTCCAGCTTTCCCACAGGCCCAGGGTTTGTACCCCCTCCATACCGTACCTCCAGCTTTCCCACAGGCCCAGGGTTTGTCCCCCCTCCATACCGTACCTCCAGCTTTCCCACAGGCCCAGGGTTTGTCCCCCCTCCATAACATACCTCCAGCTTTCCCACAGGCCCAGGGTTTGTCCTCTCTCCTCTAGCCTCTCCCCCTCTATAACGTACCTCCAGCTTTCCCACAGGCCCAGGGTTTGTCCTCTCTCCTCTAGCCTCTCCCCCTCTATAACATACCTCCAGCTTTCCCACAGGCCCAGGGTTTGTCCTCTCTCCCCTAGCCTCTCCCCCCTCTATACCGTACCTCCAGCTTTCCCACAGGGCCAGGGTTTGTGCTCTCTCCCCTAGACTCTCCCCCTCTATAACATACCTCCAGCTTTCCCAAAGGCCCAGGGTTTGTCCCCCCTCCATACCGTACCTCCAGCTTTCCCACAGGCCCAGGGCTTGTCCTCTCTCCTCTAGCCTCTCCCCCTCTATAACGTACCTCCAGCTTTCCCACAGGCCCAGGGTTTGTCCTCTCTCCCCTAGCCTCTCCCCCCTCTATAACGTACCTCCAGCTTTCCCACAGGGCCAGGGTTTGTCCTCTCTCCCCTAGACTCTCCCCCTCTATAACATACCTCCAGCTTTCTCAAAGGCCCAGGGTTTGTCCCCCCTCCATACCGTACCTCCAGCTTTCCCACAGGCCCAGGGTTTGTCCCCCCTCCATAACATACCTCCAGCTTTCCCACAGGCCCAGGGTCTGTCCTCTCTCCCCTAGCCTCTCCCTCCTCCATAACATACCTCCAGCTTTCCCACAGGCCCAGGGTCTGTCCTCTCTCCCCTAGACTCTCCCCCTTTATAACATACCTCCAGCTTTCTCAAAGGCCCAGGGTTTGTCCCCCCTCCATAACATACCTCCAGCTTTCCCACAGGCCCAGGGTCTGTCCTCTCTCCCCTAGCCTCTCCCTCCTCCATAACATACCTCCAGCTTTCCCACAGGCCCAGGGTCTGTCCTCTCTCCCCTAGCCTCTCCCTCCTCCATAACATACCTCCAGCTTTCCCACAGGCCCAGGGTCTGTCCTCTCTCCCCTAGCCTCTCCCCCCTCCATAACGTACCTCCAGCCTTCTCACAGGCCCGGGCATCCAGTTGAGTCTGCATCAGCTCAGCGTCCACCAGCCTGCTCTCTAACTCCTTCTCCCTCACGGCCAACTTGTCCTGGAGCTGCCGGAGATCACAAAACCAGACAGACTTCAAAATTGTGACATTCATTGAATTGAGAAATTAATTGAAAATGGAATTAACCCCAACCAATGCTGAGCTGCAGAGCCTGTCGGTAATTGTCCAGACATAGTCGCTAACTTGCTTCACTCACAGACAGTAGCAAAAACCTCATGCAAAACACCAGATAGACACCTGACTCCATCCTGCAGTTTGACGACATACTAATTAACTGTTGTAGTTTCCCGGGTGGTGACAACCATCCATTTAACAAATAGAATATTATATAGATACCATCACTCAGGCATTCTATAACAAGTTATACAATCGAGCCTCTACATCACATTATTTCAGACGCCAATAAAAAATAAGCACTGCTATTGAACTCCTATAAATCTTGTCGGGGAGTGATATTTTACAAGACCTAGTGATAGATTTAACCTCCTGTCTTAAATATTTTGCTCCGAGTTGGTGTCCCCCCCCCCCGCACTTTGAAAACATGCCTCAGTTGAGTCCTCAGAGTCGGCTCTCACGGCCCTGCCAGCAAAAACAGACTCTTGGGAACTGTTCCTGACTTTCTGTCAGGAGTCACAGCTACTTGCAAACCAGAGGCATCAATTATAGCCATTTCAGAGGGCCTCTCTGTGGCTACACCCTCTCTAACAGGCGCTCAGTTGCAAGAAGGCAGCCTGTGCACAGAGGGACACTGGGCATGCTCCAGACCAAACACAGGACAGGACAGGATAACCAGCTAGTCATATGCTTTGGACATGGCGGATAAGAGAGAGGTGGACAAGAGAGGTGGACACTCAATAGTTGGCAGCTGTGACAGACACAACACAATCATCTATTTAAAGAGGAAGAGGACAAGTTACGAGTGAAAAAAAAGCTGGAACCACAAATGCCATGTATTTTAGCTAGGACCTGTATCTAGCAGGGCAAGATACATTTAAATTACATTTAACATTTCAACCTACCTTCTTATTGAGCTCTCTGAGTGAATCCAGCTCCTTCAGCAGGAAGGCAATATTCTTCTCTTTGTCAAGGACGAGGCTTTGCTTTTTGGAGTCAAAGGAACTACTGCTAACTTTAATGTTTCCTTGGTCTTCTTTTATACTGCATCATGGGAGAAAAATAATTTGATTAGAGAGAGAGCAACAATATTAAAACTTGAGAGCGAACGGCAACACAAATTAGTTATAGCCTTGTCTCCAACGAAACAGACACGCAATTATCAAATACGCAAGGGATGCACTCTGCACTATTTCAGGCATATTACAGTGTCTTTATTTACTCTGTTATATTAGGCAAATCATACAGTTGACCTTTAAGGTAATATTAAGGTATTACGGCAGTGTATTGCCATGTAGATTACTTCCCTCTTGTAGCCAGGAATATGATTCCACGCAGCAATGCCTCATATTATTGTCTATCTATCTATCTATCTATCTATCTATCCATCTACCTACCTACCTACCTACCTACAGTGGGGAGAATGAGTATTTGATACACTGCCAATTTTGCAGGTTTTCCTACTTACAAAGCATGTAGAGGTCTGTAATTTTTATCATAGGTACACTTCAACTGTGAGAGACGGAATCTAAAACAAAAATCCAGAAAATCACATTGTATGATTTTTAAGTAATTAATTAGCATTTTATTGCATAACATAAGTATTTGATACATCAGAAAAGCAGAACTTAATATTTGGTACAGAAACCTTTGTTTCAGGATTTTAATCCACGACGGCGTAGTGTATTACTAATGGTTTTCTTTGAGACTGTGGTCCCAGCTCTCTTCAGGTCATTGACCAGGTCCTGCCGTGTAGTTCTGGGCTGATCCCTCACCTTCCTCGTGATCATTGATGCCCCACGAGGTGAGATCTTGCATGGAGCCCTAGACCGAGGGCGATTGACCGTCATCTTGAACTTCTTCCATTTTCTAATAATTGCGCCAACAGTTGTTGCCTTCTCACCAAGCTGCTTGCCTATTGTCCTGTAGCCCATCCCAGCCTTGTGCAGGTCTACAATTTTATCCCTGATGTCCTTACACCCTCTCTGGTCTTGGCCATTATGGAGAGGTTGGAGTCTGTTTGATTGAGTGTGTGGACAGGTGTTTTTATACAGGTAACATTTACATTTACATTTAAGTCATTTAGCAGACGCTCTTATCCAGAGCGACTTACAAATACGAGTTCAAACAGGTGCAGTAAATACAGGTAATGAGTGGAGAACAGGAGAGCTTCTTAAAGAAAAACTAACAGGTCTGTGAGAGCCGGAATTCTTACTGGTTGGTAGGTGATCAAATACTTATGTCATGCAATAAAATGCAAATTAATTACTTAAAAATCATATAATGTGATTTTCTGGATTTTTGTTTTAGATTCCGTCTCTCACAGTTGAAGTGTACCTATGATAAAAATTACAGACCTCTACATGCTTTGTAAGTAGGAAAACCTGCAAAATCGGCAGTGTATCAAATACTTGTTCTCCCCACTGTATCTATCTATCTATCTAGACCTTCATATCAGATGCCAAATCATGTGACCATTTGATTGAATATCTTTACAAGAGGACAAAAACACAGCAGCACATCTTTATGTTGTAGAAACAGCTCTTGTTACCAGACAGACCACGGCAGGGTAGCCTAGTGGTTAGAGCGTTGGACTAGTAACCGAAAGGTTGCAAGTTCAAATCCCCGAGCTGAGGTACAAATCTGTCGTTCTGCCCCTGAACAGGCAGTTAACCCACTGTTCCTAGGCCGTCATTGAAAATAAGAATTTGTTCTTAACTGACCTGCCTAGTAAAATAAAAAATAAAAAAAATTAAAAAAAATGACTGGAGTGACGCTTTATTACATCATCTTCATGCGCCAATATTGCCAAGTGTTATAGTGGGTACAGATACTCCTTCACAGGTACAGTGCCTTGGGAAAATATTCAGACCCTTTTGACTTTTCCCAAATTTTGCTACATTACAGCCTTATTCAAACATTTATTAAATAAAACATTTTCCTCAGCAATCTACACACAATACCTCATAATGACAAAGCGAAAACAGGTTTGTATTAAAAAAACAAACAAACAGAAATAGCTTATTTACATAAGTACTTAAGACGAAGAAGACGAGAAGAATGGGAGAAACTCCCCAAAATACGGGTGTGCCAAACTTGTAGGCTCATACCCAAGAAGTCTGGAGCCTGTAATCGCTGTCAATGGTGCTTCAACAAAGTACTGAGTAAAGAATCTGAATACTTATGTAAATGTGGTGTTTATTTTTTATAAATTAGAAAAAATGTATAAAAAAACTGTTTTTGCTTTGTCATTATGGGTAGATTGATGAGTGAAAAAAATTATTGAATCAATTTTAGAATAAGGCTGTAACGTAACAAAATATGGAAAAAGTCAAGGGGTCTGAATACTTTCCGAATGCACAGTATGTGTTTCTCATGAAAGTGTTTCTGGGAGCCGTGCACGTAACTTGTTTTTTGCGAAAATCACCTATTGACCAAAATACGATTTACGTATTTCTGACTACAGCGTTAGTTACGATTGGGCTCTAAGAGAGCTCACCTTGATTGGAGAGCTTGGCTGGAGTCTGGAGGGACGAGGTGTCTTCTGTAGACTGGAGGACTGCCGTTCGACCCCTGGCTGTGACCCTCTGACCTGTAGCCGTCCTGGGTGAATGGGCTCCGGCTGGAGGTCCTCTCCTCCTCCATCCTCCTGCCTGTGTCTGGAGCCCTGTGGTGGGCCTGAGGTGATGGAGATCTCCTGCGGTGGGCCTGGGGTGAGGGAGATCTCCTGTGGTGGGCCTGAGGTGATGGAGATCTGGATGTCCGACTCTCTTCCTCTATGGGTCTAAAATACTGGGGGACTAAAGTTACCGAGATGACAGAATGAATTAAGGTTAATAGGGTACAAATGCTAAAAAAAACAAAAAAACAGGCAACATCTGGTAAATGTTTTGTTCCATATCCTTCGGAAGTTGTGGGAAAATGGTTACACATCAATCACTGTGCAAAATACAGTAAAATGCTTAAATGAACATGTGGTAAGAAAATAAACGGACATTAGTGGCGTGTGAATAGAAATAAAACATCTAAGAGCATCTTCAACACCGACCATGACAATATTGTTCCACTTAAAGACCCAGTGAATTATGAGCTGGTGGAATGGGCTATTTCCAGTCATTTTGGGGAGGGATGGAAGGGCTTCTTGAGGAAACAAGGGAATACAAAGAGGCTTGGTGACTGGTGCTGGCAGGGAACTACATGGTGCTCTGTAAATGTTTCTGTTGAGAGCTGAGCCAGAGAGAAAGAGAGAAGAGAAGAGACGAGAGCGAGAGAAAGGGCGGCAGCTAGCCTAGCAGTTAGAGCATTCCCTATCCCCGAGCCGACTATGTGACAAATCTGCCGAGGTGCCCTTGAGCAAGGAACTTAACCTTAATTAGTCAAATTCTAATGCTCAATCCTGATAGAAGATAAGCCAAAATGCTTTCGAGAAAGTCGTATTCAAAAAGGTCAAGTTATGATTGTTATGAACATAGAAAAGAAAAATACATGTTTAGAACTGATAATTAATCTGGCATGGTGGAAGAGCGAATGCAATTCATTGATTATTGAATGTGATGATGGACACAGCTTTGTAGAACCATTACATACACAGCCTCTGCTCAACAAACTCCAACTTGAGATTGAATCGTTGGGGGCCTGCAGTTCGCAAATGACATTGCGCTGCTTATCACCCCTCACTGCAGTCAAGCAATGCATTCCGCCAAGAGTCGTTCACAATCTAATCCGGTTGCGGCCTCAGCTAGGCCTGGTTTCAAATGTATCGAGACATAATCTTATTGGTATGCTTAGAAATCAACAAAGGTACCTTGTTTAAAGCACACGTTTACAAGTCTCAGTCACAAAGGACAGCTCAAATAAGCCACCTATGGTGAACAACTTGTCAGAGACTTTGTAGAATCATGACTCTTTCGAGTTCTGAGTTCATCGTTCACCGGTAGGGGGTCCCGAGTAATGGGCATGACTGAATCAAATGAACGAAATAAGTCGAAAGAGTCGTGTTCTTTTGACTGAAAGAGTAGAAAAGATCCGAGATAGTAAGAGCCGAACTTCCCAGCAGTACTTTAAAGTATGATTGCCTTCCAAGTTCCAACTTGACCTCCTCGTTCAAGCCTCACATGAAAAATGACTCCTCTTTATGATTACGAAATATATTTTAAGGAATAAAACATCAATGTAATTGAAATATGGTAGAATTCAAACATGAGCTGGTTTAAAGAGCATCAAACATTGCATCAAGCGTTTTGCTTTTTTAAAGCAGCAGTCTGTTGTGTTAATAAATGCGTTGTGATGGAGAAGCCCATGAGCAGCATTGCCCCACTATGTCCAAAAGAAGCTCCAGCTTAGCGGTGACAATTATTTTCCAAAAGGTCAGGTTTTGAAGTGGAGATCAGGGAGGTCTGCCGCCTCCTCGTATCGTTGTTGCCAGGGTCTTCCTCTCTGGATTGTTGCAGACAATTATTAGTATTCTCTTTAAGACTCACCAATGCAAACAGTACATTCAAACATGAATAACACCAAACGCCCTTATATAGCCCCCTTTGTCACACTGAAAATATGGGACACATTGTTCCTAAACCTGGGTTACCACTTTAAAAAAACAAACATTCTGGTCGTGACGGGTCCCCACAAAGACAACTGCCTCCACAAAGTATGGCATTTCCCAATGGTGAGAGCTGATGTTTTTTAATCTGACAGTGGATGGGCTGTTGGCTGTTTCCTATGGGGAAAAACTGAGGGAGATTCTCCTTTCAAGGATGAGAAAAATCTACTCAAAGACTGGGGCTGCAAGGATAGATGTGACGTTTTATGTGGGAAATAGTGTAAAAGTCAAGAAGACACATTGAATTGCATTTATTTTGTGTAACAAAATGTACAATGTGGACCCAGAGGATATTCATGAAAACGCTCGTTTCCAAATTGGTCCTCGATGGTAAAAACAATAGCACATATAAATGATTAAAAGACAAGAGAAAATGACAAACAACCATAAATACATTGAATTACATTGACATCTTAAAAAGTGGCCCTATTCACAGCACTTCTCCCTAACCTTAAAAATCAACCATATTCATTTCACATTAAAACAATCTATTCATTTCACATCATACTGATCCTTCAAATGAATACACCTGACTGGCAGTAGGGGGCACAAGGGGCAGTGGAACGGTTTCTCTTACTTAGACAACCGTGTCCAAATTAAAACCATTTCTACTTTTTCTTTGCTTGATCTCCAGGGGGAAGCTACTCCATAGACAAATCCCTGTATAGAAAAACGTGTTCCTCGCAGTACTGTTTACTCTTGGGATTTTACAAGACCTAACACTAGCTCTGGTATTGTAACTGTGTTGGTTATAGAACATAACAATGTGGTTTTACATATAACCTGGGGCACAATCATTTAAGATGTCAAACATATGATTAAGTTTAAGTTGGTCCACTCTGGACTCCAAAGGCAACACGCCCACCTCCCGGAACTCCTGTACCCCTATGTGGGTCCTAGGGGAGACATTCAGCATATACCTGATAACATTATTTTGCATGACCTGCATCAGCTTTTCTGATAGCCCGCTATACCAAGCAGAGCAGGCATAATCAAAATGACACTGAATCAAGGTTGAGACAAGCAGTTTCTTAACTTTGATGTTAAAATACAGTGGTGGAAAAAGTACCCAATTGTCATACTTGAGTAAAAGTAAAGATACCTTAATAGAAAATGACTCAAGTAAAAGTCGCCCAGTACAATTTACTTGAGTAAAAGTCCAAAAGTGTTTGGTTTTAAATATTCTTATGTATTAAAAGTAAATGTAATTGCTAAACAATACTTAAATATCAAAAGTAAAGGTATAAATAATTTCAAATTCCTTATATTAAGCAAATCATATGGTACCATTTTCTTTTTAATGGATAGCCAGGGGCAAACTCCAACACTCAGACATAATTTACAAACGAAGCATTTGTGTTTAGTTAGTCCGCCAGATCAGAGGCAATAGGGATGACCAGGGATGTTGATAAGTGTGTGAATTAGACCATTTCCCTGTCTTGCTAAGCATTTAAAATGTAACGACTACTTTTGGGTGTCAAGGAAAATGTATCGAGTGAAAAGTAAAAGATGTCAAAAATACAAATATTAAAGTACAAACTAATTAAGTAGTACTTTCAAGTATTTTTACTTAAGTACTTTACACAACTTAAAATATCTAGTGTAGATATAGATATAAACATCTCTATTTGTTCGCCATTTTAGAAAGAATTTTAGCAGCAATCAGGTTTCCAGAAAGGGATTGATCTAGGGACACACAAAGATAAGTTACACTTGTTTTAGATTCAATCTCTTTGCCTGCACAGTTTTCCTTTATCTTGTCAGCCCTAAAGCAATCTACATTTCAGTTTTTCTCCCAAATGTAGCGACAATTTGTTGTCAGTTAACCAATCTCTAACAAAATGCAATTCCTTACTCAGGGTCTCCTCTATGTAAACTGTATCATCAGCATAAAGCAGGAGTTTGCGCTTTACTGTATCTGGCATATCATTAACGTATATAAGAAACAAGAGAGGCTCTAAAATTGATCCCTGTGGAACTCCAGAGGATATTTCTTTGGCCTCTGACAGAACATCACTAACATTGCATACTTGTGTTCTGTTGGTCAGATAAGACCCAAACCAATTCACTGTTACATCATTTAGACCCATGCATTTCAGTTTCATCAGGGGAATATCATGGTCCACAGTGTCAAAAGCTTTCTGCAACCTGTATATTTCCACATCTCACTTTCCTGCTTGATGTGGTCAAAAAGGTGGATAAGGCAAGTATCCGTGGAATGAGCGGTTCTAAAGCCAGATTGGAGTTCATAAAGAAGTTTGTGCTCGAGAAGGTATCCTTCAAGTTGATTAAAAACTCATCTCTCAACAACTTTGGATAAGGTGCTGAGCATCGACACAGGCCTGTAGTTTCCAATATAGGGTCACAATATGCGTTATCATTTTAGCAGTGACACAAGCACCATCCTTTATGAATCTTGCAGGAAGGCTCTCCTTTATGAATCTTGCAGAAAGGTTATCCAGCCCAGTTGCTTTGTTTACGCTCAATAAGCATAGTAGTCCTCTGTTACCATGCACAGCTCCAACAAATCATTTGTGATACCTTTGCTATGGTAAAAGTTGTTAAATGAAAGACTGGCCATAGTGTCCAGAACAACTTCTTAATCAACTTCTTAATGAGGCTATAGTGGTAAACAATGTGTTAAAATGATTTGCAACCTTTTCCTGGTCATGGAAAACATCATCAATATCCAGGCCAATGCTACAAGATTTTACCTTATGGAGTTTATGAGCCAATGTCCTTTAACATGTTCCACAGTTTACGAGGCTGGTGTAAGTTCTCATTAACAGTGTCTATGTACTTTAATAATGCCACTTTAATAATGTGTACATATCTTGCATTACTCATCTGATATGTTTATACTGTATTCTATACTATCTATTGCATCTTAGCCTATGCCGCTCTGACATGGCTCATCCATATATTTATATATTCTTATTCCATTCCTTTACTTAGATTTGTGTGTATTAGGTATTTGTTGTGGAATTGTTAGGTATTACTTAGATATTGCTGCACTGTCAGAACTAGAAGCACAAGCACTTTGCTACACTCGCAATAACATCTGTTAACCATGTGTATATGACCAATATAATTTGATTTGTATTGTTGGGATTTGTCCTTATCCATTTTGCTGGTTTCTACAGTTAATATAACCATAATAATTGTGTTGTAGATTTGTCCTTCTGAATTTGGCCAGGTAGCGATCCCGTTCCCTTATGAGGTCTAAGATCTCAGAAGTGATCCATTTCCCTGACCGCTGTTTGATTGGAATTTGTTTCACCGGAGCCAGAGAGTCGAGTGCAGACAGAAAAAGATCTTTAAAAAGATACCAAGTTTGATCAACATCATCACAGTTTAGTACATGAGACCAATCCAAAATTCCAAGTACTTCTACAAAACGTTCCTTTCATAGACCGTACCTTCATGTAGTTATTACCTGGCTCAAGTAGGATTTTTGATTTCTTACGGGTACAGTAGTTTACCATATGATCACTAAAACCAATATTTAAGATACCTGACTGACAGACTTTCTCTTGATCTGATACAATAATCAAATGCAAAGTTGATTTACTGTCAATTCACACCTGGGTTTGGCTCAACAATCAGTTGTTTTAGTCCAAATAACTGATCAAAGTTGTACAGGTCATTAAACTTTTCTTGGGTGATAAGTGCACATTGGTATTAAAATCACCAAGCAGAATACATCCCCTATCAGCAAATACATTGTGATCACAGCAATTCGACTCAAGTAAATCATATAAATGATTATGCTTAGGAGGCCGATAGCACACCAACAAGTATGGGAGGACATTTAGGAAGAAGTATATGTACCCATGATGAGTAGGGCCAACAGCCTTTGCTTGCAAAAACGTCTCCTTTTGGAGTTCCTTTCCGGCTCGCTCCTGATACAACAGGAAACACCACTCTGCATGCCATCTTTTAATAATCGTACAGGCCATGTCATTAATAGCTGTTTGGCTAGCAAGACTAAGTGTTTTAGCTACAGCCCAAATGTATATTTGAGCAGAGGAGCTGAATACATTTACATATCAGGAGTGTTTGGTGAAGGGTGGGTAAATACCAATGACGTATATAAACCCTGGAATGCTGATGCTATGTATTGGCCAATGAGAGGCTTTGAAGCCATCGGTCGGCCATATTGGCACTCCCCAGAAGTATCAGCCCTCCATAGGAATGAATGGAATTCTACAGTCTTTCAATGAAATGTTTCAAGGACAAATTTACATTTATTTAACCATTGTTTACATTAGCACTTACAAATGTTTAACTTTAAGGAATTTTATCTTTAGCTTACATAATATAATTTAAAGTATGCATTAAGGTGTATGTAATAAAATACATGTGGCATAACAAATGTAGACATTAGTAAATGCATTTCTACAGCTTCCAAAATATTTTATTTACAACGGTGGGGGAGTGCCAAGATGGAGGCGCGGTGGCTTCAAAACAGCACCCCCTTGTCAGTCATCTAGTGTACATATAAATCAATGGGTAAATACTCTGTTTATCGCTCATTGTCATTCCAACCAGTTTATCTAAATAGTGGCAGTGCCATATGACTTCTGACGGTCTAGGTAATGGTTATTAGATGGCAAAGTGACACCCTAGCTGGAAGTGATTTACACTTGTAAATAAATGTTTATGTATCGCATGGAACAGCATTGAAACTAAAGCAAGTGGGTAAACAGGCAGGAACACCCAGGCTCTGAAATCTGCAGTCATTTACACAGGTTTCCAAATACTGAAGTGAACAAAATATTCATATAATGTGCAATTACAAACACAGATACAGTGGGGCAAAAATATATTTAGTCAGCCACCAATTGTGCAAGTTCTCCCACTTAAAAAGATGAGAGAGGCCTGTAATTTTCATCATAGGTACACTTCAACTATGATAGACAAAATGAGAAAAGAGAAAAAAAATCCAGAAAATCACATTGTAGGATTTTTAATGAATTTATTTGCAAATTATGGTGGAAAATAAGTATTTGGTCACCTACAAACAAGCAAGATTTCTGGCTCTCACAGACCTGTAACTTCTTCTTTAAGAGGCTCCTCTGTCCTCCACTCGTTACCTGTATTAATGGCACCTGTTTGAACTTGTTATCCGTATAAAAGACACCTGTCCACAACCTCAAACAGTCACACTCCAAACTCCACTATGGCCAAGACCAAAGAGCTGTCAAAGGACACCAGAAACAAAATTGTAGACCTGCACCCGGCTGGGAAGACTGAATCTGCAATAGGTAAGCAGCTTGGTTTGAAGAAATCAACTGTGGGAGCAATTATTAGGAAATGGAAGACATACAAGACCACTGATAATCTCCCTCGATCAGTAACACTACGCCGCCAGGGACTAAAATCCTGCAGTGCCAGACGTGTCCCCCTGCTTAAGCCAGTACATGTCCAGGCCCGTCTGAAGTTTGCTAGAGAGCATTTGGATGATCCAGAAGAAGATTGGGAGAATGTCATATGGTCAGATGAAACCAAAATATAACTTTTTGGTAAAAACTCTCAACTCGTCGTGTTTGGAGGACAAAGAATGCTGAGTTGCATCCAAAGAACACCATACCTACTGTGAAGCATGGGGGTGGAAACATCATGCTTTGGGGCTGTTTTTCTGCAAAGGGACCAGGACAACTGATCCGTGTAAAGGAAAGAATGGGGCCATGTATCGTGAGATTTTGAGTGAAAACCTCCTTCCATCAGCAAGGGCATTGAAGATGAAACGTGGCTGGGTCTTTCAGCATGACAATGATCCCAAACACACCGCCCGGGCAACGAAGGAGTGGCTTCGTAAGAAGCATTTCAAGGTCCTGGAGTGGCCTAGCCAGTCTCCAGATCTCAACCCCATAGAAAGTCTTTGGAGGGAGTTGAAAGTCTGTGTTGCCCAGCACCAGCCCCAAAACATGACTGCTCTAGAGGAGATCTGCATGGAGGAATGTGCCAAAATACCAGCAACAGTGTGTGAAAGCCTTGTGAAGACTTACAGAAAACGTTTGACCTCTGTCATTGCCAACAAAGGGTATATAACAAAGTATTGAGATAAACTTTTGTTATTGACCAAATACTTATTTTCCACCATAATTTGCAAATAAATTCATTAAAAATCCTACAATGTGATTTTCTGGATTTTTCCCCCTCATTTTGTCTGTCATAGTTGAAGTGTACCTATGATGAAAATTACAGGCCTCTCTCATCTTTTTAAGTGGGAGAACTTGCACAATTGGTGGCTGACTAAATACTTTTTTGCCCCACTGTACATACAGCCAGCGTAGCGCTCAAGCACTGAAGAAAGACATCCATTTACAAAATGCTATATTTTGTGTCTTGAACGATAGGAAGAAGAATTTTAAAAAAGGTCAGATACCTTGTGGCCAGTCTTTGTCAGGTACCTCTAGTACAAGTTGATTTGATGTTGTGCCCAAAATGGCTCCCAAGTCAGTACTTCTGAAATAAAGCAAAATAAAAACTTAAATTGATGGAACGAAAGGTGAAATTCTGAAGAAACTTAGATGAAGAATTCAAATGAAACAATTCAAAATGTACTCAAATGAATTCAAAATTATTTCAAATCTACTGCTAATATCCATTAATATTGCAGTGCATGGATGGGCATGGTAGAATTTATAGCTGAGCATGGCCTGAGCTCAGATGTTCAAGTGGGCCACTGCTGTAGCTAACAGGGGCGCGTCCCAAACGGCGCCCTACCTACATAGGGCTCCGGTCAAAAGTAGTGCACTATATAGGGAATAGGGTGCCCTTTGAGACGCAAGCAGGGACTTGACAGGTGAGTCGTGGGGTCAGGGAAAAGAGAGCTCATCACTGTCAACACTGTCACAGCAGCATGACCTTCCCAGTGCTAAGCCTGTAAGCTACGGCAAGCAAGTCTTAACCATCTTTAAACTGGAAAAAGTCTCATAGCATCCTTTTTACAGGATGTGGTAGCTATTTCTAATCTTTTTGTGGACATTTACAAACAGCATTGAGTCTGAAAGAGGGTGTTGTTGAGAGAAATAAAATGCTCTTTGAAGACAAGGGTGCAATGAAAATCAATGTTAACACAATCGACAATGCGGGAACAAAGGTACCTAACACATTGACATAGTGTACAGTGTACACACTCCCCGTACAGTAGCTAATTGTATTCGTATCCAATTTAGTTTTCGCATTCAACTGAGGATGAACAAACTAGAAGACTACGAGCTTGTATTTTTAGCCTTTGTAGCCAACATTCGCTCAGGATTTAGAACACACAAGTCGACAAAGAAGAAGTCATTATTGCAGCGAGTCGTCACAGTAACACTGATAAACATCCCGTAATATTATAACAAACGTTTTTTTGTCACGTGGGTGAAAAGCCATACCCAAACAATGTCAGTACATACGAGCGGAGGAGAATAATACGAGGGCATCTTTACCCAAGTTGTGGCAGCGTGGTCTCTGAGCGTTGGTGCCTTACTGGGGAGGGCAGTCTTTGTTTCAGCTCCTCATTGACTTTAGGATTAGCTGAAAATAATATAGAAATGGATATGATTCATTTAAAATCAGGAAAAATGCATTTCGTTGGAGGCACCGAAGCATACACTTTACAGTACATTAGCCTAGAGGAAAGGTTAGTATTAATTATAGCCTGTCAATATGATCTCAGGGGTACCTCTGCTGCAGAGAGAGGATCTTTAATAACCTCCCTGAGTATAGCAAAACAAGACCGACATCTTTCATTTGCAGAGTGAAATGGTGCTTTATTTAAGTTATCTCATCATCTAGCCCCTGTCTCTCCACTGCGTACCATTGCTCTAAATAACAGTTTATCAAGGCACTAATGTATGCCGGCAATTAACAAATCATAATCCTGTCACGCAGATATCATTTAATGCTTTTAGTTATCAGGAAAGTAAACAGTCATTTAATACTGCTCAAGCCCCGTATCAGATCCTCCTTGCTCGTTAGGAAGCCCCACCAATTAAAGTTCAGCCTCTACTCAGGTGTAATTAAAGGATGGCTGTTAAATTGGTTCCGATAACTGCAAGTTAATTCATAAGCAAGCAACAAATACACTGACTGGAAGCAATTAAGGGAACCATTGACATTCACTGTTTGGGGGAGGGAGCAGGAAGGGAGCCTGTTGCTCTTAGACAGTGTGTGTGTGTGTGTGTGTGTGTGTGTGTGTGTGTGTACTGTAGGAGAGGGCTACCATCTAGTGGTGACAGGGCTAAGACAAAAGACAATTAGAATACACCCACTGCAGTAAGAGACTTCAACAGAATCCTTCCAGATGCAGCATGGGAGCTGGGCTAGCATTCTGAAGCTGGGGCAACCTCAGAGGCACAAAGTGGTTTCTATTGTATGAACCATATAGATATTGATAGATATACAAATCACTTTAGAATCTCCAGAAAGTGTCTCTATCCTGCTCTTTAGGGTATACGGATGGCCCAAACATTGTTTCTAGAAGAGAGCTAAGGAAAGACAGATATAACAAGGCATATGAGTTTGTGGGTCCACAACCACTGAGCGTTTAGGTGAAGAAGGAGACCTAGAGACAGATCCAGGAGAGGAGGGAGAAAGAGTGATTGAGTGAACAAAAAAGAAGTGGGAAAAAGAGAAAGCTCTTGGGAGGTTGGGTGCATGGCGGGTGGGTGACCTCTAGGGCAGATGCCAGTGGAACGTTATCCCTGTGTTGTAAGCCAGCACACACTGCTCACACACTGCTCACACGCTATTCAGCTCTGACACGGTGAGGCGTGAACGGACAACTGGCTTTTTGTGGGAGAAACAACAGGGCTCCATTAATCCCAGTGATAGACTCTGGGCAAAAGCTAGTCTTTTGGGGGAGGATTTGGTAGAAGGAGAGGGACTTTTGAGCCGGTACGGCTGGTAGCAGTGGTAGGTATGGCTCAGGAGATTGGTAATCCTTTAACATGAACATGAGAAAGTAGCTTTGATAAAGGAGAAGCAGAAAAACAGAGCATACAAACCTGACCTTTTGATGTTCTCATCATTTTGGATGGGGGGGATGAAGGAACCGAGATGGGATTGGAACGGCAAAGGGCGCAGCTCGACAAAATACGAACTTGAATCATTGATTGACGTGTGTTTCCACACAGTGAATCACCAAACAAAGCCTTAATGAAATATGATCCAATAATCCATTCCGCCCCGAAAAAGAGACTTTATTTCTATCCTTTCATAGAAGTTTTGCACCACGAGATGAGAGTCTGGGAGTTGCTCTTTTAAAGCTTAATGTTGCACTTGGAGGAGGTTATGTGGGAGATACAAAGACCTGCCTATCAATGAATAAATGTGAACCAATCAATCCAATCATGATTCGCAGTTATATTATGGTCATTCTTTGTCAAGGTCATTATTTCCCACAAGCAAGGTTGGGCACTTTTTAAAAATGTATTTCAGAAATAGTATGCATGTTGATCAATCATGTTACAAGTGCCTGGTATGGTCAACAGAACATAATTGGGTGCTTAAAGAGAACCCTAACTCAAATTGTAAGCTATCCCGATTCATGAATTGGATTAGAATTCATATACTAGTGTTTCAATTCAGTGACGTTTAAGAGACAAACAGATGCCTGCAATTGAAACAATGGTGAAAGAGTGCTGGTTTAAAATCCATGACAATAGCCTTTAAATGATGAAACCAGCTTTATCCGGCATTTCAAACTTTTCTCATTTTCTTTGTCCTTTCCTGTCTTTCTGTGATCTTCATATTCTTGCCTTGTAGACTTTGAGCTAATTGCCTCTGTGGGCTACTTATTATTCATGTACAATTATTGCAGCGTAATGTCTTTAAATCCTTTTAAATGACCATTCATGCATCGCATTCATTGAAAAAGCCTTTGAAGTCTGTCAAAGATGGAATTCTTCAAAAAGAAATATCTAAGCCCAATCTCAGTCAACCAATACTGGGTTTTGCATTCCCCCCACTCACCCCCTAATATAAACAAAATTCCATTAATTTTTTAAGCTGCATTTAATACATTTTCCGCGGCAAAAGTTTCCAGATTCCACAGTCATTTGTATTCCAGCTGACTTGATGAATATTAATAACAGTGTTATCCTGATTAAATGGGCTTCATACAAAATCCCTGTGAATCCTCTAGCTCAGGCTTCAAATCTTCCCACTATTCTTTATGAATTTTGATACAGACATTAATCTGGAGAGGAACTTAAAGCAGGTTTAATTGTGCAGCGGCGTGCTTATGGTTTTTGGTCCAGTAAAATGCAGATGGATGGAGAATGTAGTAGGTGGTTAGGTAAACATACATCTTATATGGCATGGAACACTAACACCCAGAGAAGGCACCTGCTGAGACAGTTGATTGTCATGGGCTGCCTGTTCCAAGGCAGGTGATGGACTTGACTTCCCTGGGATGAAAAGATTTGGATACATTCTTCCTATTTTGCTCCACAAAAGGCCCATCTATGGCACGTGGAATTGTTTTATTAAATGTATTACACTTTAATTTATGTAGTTTATTGATTTGACTATTGCAATAACAGTGTGGTTATATAGTTTACATGTATTATTCATGCTAAAAAATACAAGAAATGCAACCAATTTCTCATTTGAATCAACTGGTATGGAATCACTAGTTTTTCAAATACTGTACAAGTTTTATGTTTACCATAAAGAAATAAGTGAAAGCTAACCGATTCTTTCTGAAACTATCAGGAGACATAAGCCTAATGTGCCGATAAAATAAGAACCTTTTTAGAACAACAAAGTTAGACAATTATTGGGGGGTTTAAGTCATTAATCCAAATGATCTTTTCTCAAACGTTCAACAACATTTCACTCAAAACTTCCACAAAGGGTTCTTACATAGGTCTACATGCCAGTGATACATATTTGGACATGGGGCTATTCTTAAAAGAAAGCGAACAGGTCATTTGTAAAGGGTCTTTTAAAGAGAGGTGAGTACAGGGTGGAATTCCATGACATTAATAGGTATGGACAATGAAGCACCGTGCCAGCCAGGGCACATTTCAGCCTTTATGCAGTAACTGACCTTAGCACCTTTCCATTTCATAGTTCATCCACCGTCAAAACTGACAAAATGCTGAATAGACTGGTAAAAAAAAAAAAACACTCAACTTGAGGACCTCTGAAGGGACAAATATTGATCTGTGTGTAATATTAACCATTCCCACAAGATAAATGGAGGGCAAAGAGAGAGCAGGAGGTGTGTGAGAGGCGAACAAAGAGGGAACACACAATGGCCGACCACGACGAGTGATGCAGAGCTTTCTGTTGAGGTCGTTTCACAGCCGCCAGTGGCCTGCCTGAAACGGTGACATAGCTAGTTACATTTGTTCACTTTCAAGTGATATACATCATAACATAACTACGTTCTAAAGCTAGATAGATGTGTGGCTACAACTTCTAAGAGAACTCGTGATTGCCGAGCGAATGACATTTTCGTCATTGTCTTACGTCAGACAGCATAACTTTGTTTGAGGTACTATTGCTGTGTACAAGTGACGCCACCTTTCAGGAGACAATGCATATTTGTTGCCAAAACAATGTGCTAAGTGGACAAAGGTCAACCTCAGACAACACCACTACCACGGTGCAGGCAGAGAGAGGTCACCTCAAATAAGTATTGATGATGAACCTGCGTCTCATCACTCTTACAGAACTTTTCCCCCCTCAAACTTATACTGCTACGTCAAAGTGAAAGACTATTGGAAAGTAAAACTTTTGGTCAAATAGTTTGCATCCACCCAGTAGAGCTGCCCTATTAAACCACCTCACTAATCAAGGTGTGTGAATGTGTGCCTACACCCTGATTAGGACTATACCTGGGCTTAGTGCCTCTCTGATGGTAGACTGGGAGCCCTGAGAGGAAGGATATTGGACCACGAGATCTCTATCTATCGGAGGCTCAGCCTCAGTGATAGTGATAATTGAATTGAGCCCTGGGGAATGTATGGTGAAAGCCGCACCACTGCAGATCCTCCGCAGGATGGATCCAGTCTGGGTGGCAGTCTGTAAACAGGACAGGAAGCGCTGATCCTCCAGCATTAGGGGGGGAATGACCTGCAGAATCAGCCAGGATGAGTGCCTCATTTTCACAAAGATCCAGCTAATTTTTGGCGAGAATAATCCGGGAGCCGGGAGGCTTGGGGGGAGCCAAGGAAGCAAGCCCACCCTTCCCAATCCCTTGTAGGTGTGACAGCTGTGTAGAGTGAATAGCTTAGAGCACGAAACCCTGCTGCAGACTGCTAGATCAGCCCCTGAATATCTTATCTCACACTCAGGAGAGAAAAAGGCATCGCTCTGTCTGATTGTACTTACTGCATTGTATCCCTGGTTGAAAACGTGAAGGTGATCCTGAAGCCTCTGCACATAAAGTGACTATGAGAAATAGTGAACCTGTTTTCACAAGGGCTTTATGAAAAATGATGCATAGCCTCAGTATGTAGGCCTAGGAAAAGGATACGGGATTTTTTTGTGATGGTAACTTGAAAAGTAAACTATGACTAGCTATACGTATAGTTACAATTTCATATCAAGTCTATTTGTGGAAGTGAAAAGTCATTGCTTACCAGTACTCTACAAATCTACTGTAAGCTCTTCAGAAGATTTGTTTTTATTTAACCTTTATTTAACTAGGCAAGCTGAGAACAAATTCATATTTACAGTGACGGCCTACCCCGGCAAAACCCTAACCTGGACGACGTTGGGCCAATTGTGCGCCACCCTATGGGACTCCCAATCACAGGCCGGTTGTGATACAGCCTGGAATCGAACCAGGGTCTGTAGTGACGCCTCTAGCACTGAGATGCAGTGCGTTAGACCGCTGCGCCACTCGGGAGCACTGACAACCAGTGACGAAAAAGCCAAGATTAATGTCTGAGGTAAAATTCAAAAGCGGTTGCATTTGAATCAATGTGAACGCTGTCTGATAGCATTTATCCAAACACACCATTTACACAGTGAATCGAGCTTGGCTAAAAGTACATGATAACACAAACCCATCATAGTGTGTATGGCCTTAGTCACTATAAAGGACTTGTTTAAATTCTTAATACTGTTGGACGAATGAGGAAGACAAATCTTATCAGCTAAGCTAACAAGAGTGCAAATACAGTGCAGATAATCAGATTTCTAATTATTGTCACTCACATCATCCAATGTGCTTATTTGAATTACAGCGATCACATGTGATTATATATTCAATGCTTTGGGTTTAGCAGAGGCTCTATTGGGAATGTAAAGCCTGAATAATGACGATCTATCAAGCATCAACCAGAGGGCTAACTACTCATCAGCACTCAGCAAGACAGACATACTCCATTGGATCCCTACTTAAAATGTCTAGATCTAGTTAGCCAGGATTTCTAAACCGTTTGTATTCCAGAAAACAACAAACTAGCTTTACATATGGCACCATATTCACTTGTGACTAGGGAGTATTAGGCTCAAGTCAAAAGTAGTGGACTTTAGAGGGGATAGTGTGGCATTTAGGACTCATCCCTGGTCTTTCCTTGCTTACCTTACCTTAACACTAGCACTTCAGAACAGACTAAATCTGTGTCAGACAACCTCGGCTTATCCATAAGTCGATAATACGTTCCGGCATATTTGGCTACATTAGTTCTTGTTGGGAAATGAAAACGTCATTTTTCCTTCACATTCTCTATTGGAACGCTTGTTTCACATAATTGATAAATTGGCCATCAAAATCCTGATATTTTCATGAAGATAATGAATAAATGATGCCAAACAATGGGAATAAACTCAGGATGGGCCAGGAGACTCAAAATACTTCTAATATGTAATTATATGGTTGTAAGTGCAAAAGTGTTATGTTGTGTCATAGTAACAACATCAAACAAAGCCTCATTGTAACCGACAGGCTTGTGAAACTTGTAAAGAGTGGTGTGTCACAAGAACAAACATGTTATTAGTCACTCTACAGAAACTACTGAGGAGGGATAGGTGGGTGGGTCCGCCTGCATTCAGGAGTCAACTCAGGGTCACATGACGTGGCCGGGCATTGACAGGCAGTTTCACATCCTTACCTTCTTTTCACCTTTCCCTCTATACCTGCATGGTGCAATATTGTGACATCCACAGGTTAGGGTAAATTGAGTTCTTTATGCAACTGTTAGGCGGCACTAAATTACTCACTACTACAGGACTAAGTTAGTAGTACCCTCAATGAACATAATTTGTCCAACTATTATTTCATCTGCTTTTAGCCCCACAATCCATTAGTCACTACATTTCAATGTGAGGATTCACAATACACACAAGTACACACACAATGATTATTTTAGTGTTAAGGAGGACTTTATACTGAGGTGTTTTCTTTTGTTAAGACAATCCCTCTACTAACATGCTTATAAACAGGAACCTTTGCTATGCGCTAGGACGGAATCCAAATGAAGCGCTTTTGTAAAGGATGAGTGATGCTCTGGCTTCGACCTGTCCTTCAGAACAACCAGCAGGAGACAAGTGGCCCAGCTCTAGAATCAACACTCAGTCCGCGTCCTAAACGCCACCCTACACTCTACATAGTGCACTACTTTTGACCAGAGCCCTACCATAGCCAAAATGGCACCCTATTCCCTGTGTAGGGAATAGGATGCCATTTGGGAAACAGCCTCAAACATTCCAGGATTCTTTCCAAAGGAAAAGGGAAAAGGTTTCAGTGTCTAAGATGCCTTGCTATAAGTTGTAGTAGCTAATAATAATGATAAGGGGAAGACGGGAGGTGGGGTTTAGGTTACAAAAATATTCAAAGTTGGATTTAAATACATGTTTTCCTAGCTGTCAAAACTGCCGTACAGCACCATTGTGCGTTGCAGAGCTCCTCTGGGGGGTGAATGTGGCTGTATCACATCAGCACAACCAACCAATCACACCTGGGTTCAAATAGTATTGGTTTCATTTCAAATTGCTTGACTGAGCTAGCCTGGCACAATGGAACCAATGGGATAGTCCCAAAGAGTCCAAACACCCCTGGTATTATAGGCAAGCTCAATCAACTACAGCTTAAAACATGTGATAGACAAACAATACTATTTGAACCCAGGTCTGACAGCAGCAGCACAACCAAGAGGTCCTCATTAGCACTTGATGTTTGAGCACGGGTCACAGCAGTGACCGTTTGTGCAAAGCCAGCCCTGTTTGTTTTGCTCTATGGTTCATAGGCGGTCATCAGGTGTGTGATCACAATTGAGGGGGACTTGCAATGCAGCATTTGCACAACATTGCTGCAATGTTATTGAGACCGAGCAGAGACTAAACAATAGGCTGATTTCCTGGTGAATTATTTTAAATTCCTTAACAAGGCATTGGACTGGACACCATTCCTTTCCTGGTAGCTGGCTAAAGTTACAACAGAGTATCCATCATCACCAGAGATGCTTCATTTTAGAAGCTACCTTCAACAAGGAAGGTTAAGGCTATATTACACATAACTCAATAATTAAGATGTTTCGTTTAGTGAACCACAAAAATATCCAAAACCTGTACAACAACAATGTGTGTGTGAGTCTATGTATGTGCTGTGGTCTCTCCCAGATCAGAATAATCACCCCAGGCACCGTTTTAACAGTGCCCACCCTGTGTCTATTCCCTAAACCAACACAGGGAGACAAAGAGGGACAGAGGCTGAGAATCCCTGTGCCTGCCTACCCCTCAGAGTGAGACCACCCACTTAGGAAGCGGGGCGGCCTGTTAGGCCACACCACACTCAATTCCAAGGATTTCAGGACTTCAATCAGACCCACATGGTAGCCCAAACGTGCCGATAGCGCGCCTCTTGCCCCGGTGGAGGGGGGAGTCAGTGAGAGGCTGGGTGGGTGGGTGTTGGAGGAACATCGCAGAGGGTCGTGAATGATGGGGGAAGACTAGAGACCAAACGGTTTCTTCCACACCGCTACCAGCTGCTGTTAGTATCACTGACCCAATGGGTTTAAACACTACATTTCCTGCCTGGGAGACTGATGCTAAGAGCGGGGGAAGTAGGAGGGAGTAAGGGTTAGGGCAGAGGTCGATCCACCTGCTAAGAACAAAGGTCTCTGGGACTGTAGCTCTTCTCTCCCTGTTCAGAGAGCCAATTCAACTCCCTAGGAAACTTCACATGGTTTGTTATTTGGCCCGGGCTTGAAGGCAGGCTGCACTTTGAATCCTCCGGTGGGAGAAAAAGCAGTCAGCAGACAGATGGATACACAGGAATTAGACATACCAGACGTGAGTTCAAAAAGCTGTCTTCTGCTATGTGTTTCAGTCCAGTGTAATGGTAGCCCGGCCACTTGACTTGGAACAGAGCTAGCTACGTCGCTGGGAAATGTTAAGACTTTCAAATTCATACAGAGCTATGATTTCATATTGAACATCCACTTATCGGTGGTCAAGGAAAACACATAATTATTCAATTTACACTAATAATAATACATAATAAATAGGGCAGGCCTAAGCAGCATTTCCTAACTACCCTTAGAAAAAAGGCACAATTATTTTGATTTCTGATAACCCATATTTATTAGACAGCAAATTCTCTCCATCTGCAGAACATGTTAAGTTAACCTTTTTTTTGAAGTAGGAACAACTCTGATTATTTCTGACTGTTGCTTAACTATGGATGGACACATAATCATCTGAAAGAACCGCGTGATAATCCTCAGAGCATATTCATGTCCAAGATTCAGACAAGTTAGGATATTTGACACCCATGGTTCCACCTGCCTGAGTCAGTCTCATTAAAGTGAGTCAGACAGACCCACGCAGCAAAGTGCTTCTTGTTTTAAAGAGAATCAGGGATTTGCTTCGTGATGACGAACGGCTGCGAGTAGGATCTGAGAACTGAGAGCTCAGCGCTGCTCGCAGACACAGGCTCTGTAGGAAAAGGTTAATAACTAGAGATTAAATGAACCCCTAAAGACAGATTAGACTTGATTGAGACACTGTGACGGTTTCATGTCTCACAGAGGTTGAAACACAAGAGGCTGGGACCTAGGAGCGAATCTGCCTGTCATCCTTGTATGCTTTCTTTATCTGTGTATGTCCACCAGTGTCTGATGGGGTACCTGCAGGGGCTTAGGGCTGACATTAATGTGAGCCACAATGCCTCCAGGTGTAGTTTTTGACAAGGTACCGGTCACAGACAAGCTGACACGCCTTCCTCTAAGGCTCTTTATATATTCATATCAGGATTTGTGTTGGGCTACATCTTGCTCCAGTCGTTGGGCTCTACCCTCCTGCACTAGGATGTTGTAGGACAAGCAGAGCTGGAGCAGGATACATCTGCATATCAGTAACGCAACGAACCTGCCGCTAGGTCAAAACAGCTTCAATTAACATAAGAGCGCTTACCGTTGGGAATTATCCTATTCCGCTGTACTAGCCTCTACTGTAACAGGAAAAAGCATAGGCTACCAGTCTTGGTGCAGTTCTTGATTGCTGCAGTAGCTACTACCTGTTTTTGTCCCCCACCAGTCCTGCAGCAATCCCCTATGCTTGATAACCACTGGTGGTTTCTCTTTGAATGGACAACATTTATCATTCAAACTACTTTTTTTAAACACTTCACACTGTCATGAAGATGAACACTGTTAAATGAGGACTACCAGCACAACATCTGTGGATTAATAGGATCTACAATAATGAGTAACAGGCCTAAAGGTTTTGGAAAATATGGATGAAAATATTCATTTAAGTCAAATCAATTGTAATAAAAGGTTTTTGGCAAACGTATTTCTTATGGTGTTCAGACTGTCTATGCCTATGGCTCCCTGTTTCCATTCTATTTATTTTGAAGATTAGCAGCTAACCAAGGACAATGCAACTTTTTGCATTTGAAGAGAGACTTGATATATTTGTCAATAAATGGAATAGGCTAGTTCAGAAAACATATATGTCAGTCACACCCACAGTTTAGAGCACTTCAATAGGTTAGTTCAGAAAACACATATGTCAGTCACACCCACAGTTTAGAGCACTTCAATAGGTTAGTTCAGAAAACACATATGTCAGTCACACCCACAGTTTAGAGCACTAGGTCTAACTTCACTTATTACATTTTAGAAAGGATGGTCCAACTCCAGCTCAGTTTTCCTTCCTGCCAAAGTTCTCAAACAACGATTTGAAATGGCAAGTGTGCCCTCTTGAGGAGAGACTTGGGTCGAACATTTCTCCAAGAGCGCTTTTTGGTAATTCCTTCCAAACCATCACACTCTCTTCTGAATACATTACATTTAATGCCAAATTCACCCACACAAGATTCAATTCTTACACACGTTGGTCTCTACTGTCAAAAGGAAAGGACGGTTTCTCAGAAGCCTTAGAAACTCAGTGGTAAAATAGAAAAATGCACAGTGGTTGAGTTGAGGACTTAGAACTGCTGTTATTAGGCTACACTTCAGAATGTGTTCTTGACTCCCTTATGAAGTGGACTCACTATAAACACTCTGGTTGTCTTACACCTTATCTTAACAGAACAATTCAATCTTTATAGAACAACATACTGCAACGTTTCCAGACTGGTTTATCCCACTTGAACATTCTGCTACACATCTACTCTCACAAAAAGTCGACAATAACAACAGGGAAATCAGTATCTGACATGTGTAACATTGGCTTAATAACTAGAATACATAGTTGAACATTTGTATTTACCTTTGTACATATCAACGAGGGAGTCTTTGAGTTCCAAGCTGTGTGTCCATGACAGACTGCGTTCCTCTTCACTCTCAGAGAAGCAGCTCTCCCTGGGAATGAATGAGAGTTAACTTGTTTGAATGTTAGAATCTCCTCTGGGTTTCATGCATTCTGTTCGAAGAGAAGAATCCCAGACTAGTTCAGTTCAACTGTTTTGAGACTTCACTAACTTCCTCTCAGGGGATTTTATGTGGCAAATCAAGCAGGTCATATGCTTTTCAGATTACGGCATCTGACTAATCTCCCTCACAATGTGCCCTGACTGAGGTGGGGGGCCTCAGATTTACAACCATGCTGCTCTTATAATTTCAGATGACATAAGGAAATACTAGCAGCACTTTATTTGAAGGACTTGATAACACATTAATAAGACATACATAACCATTATGACGAATTCTCATGTCAACAGCCGGACCGATATGTTTTTTTGGGGTCCGATACCGATTTTATGGGGGACAAAACTTACTGATACCGATATACAGTGCATTCGGAAAGTATTCAGACCCCCTGACTTTTCCCGCATTTTGTTACGTTACAGCCTTATTCTAAAATGGATTAAATAAAAACAATTCCTTCTCAATCTACACACAAAAAAATAAAACAATAAAAACACCTTATTTACATTAGTATTCAGACCCTTTGCTATGAGACTCGAAATTGAGCTCAGGTGCATCCTGTTTCCATTGATCATCCTTGAGATGTTTCTACAACTTGATTGGAGTCCACCTGTGGTAAATTCAATTGATTGGACATGATTGGGAAAGGCACAAACCTGTCTATATAGGGTCTCACAGTTGACAGTGCATCAGAGCAAAAACCAAGCCATGAGGCTTAGGCATTGAAAATGGGTCATGGATGGGTATTCCAGCATGCCAATGACCCAAAACACACGGCCAATGCAACAAAGGAGAACCTTAATGACTAGGAGAAGATCTGCAAAGAGGAGTGGGACAAAATCCCTCCTGAGATGTGTGCAAACCTGGTGGCCAACTACAAGAAACGTCTGACCTCTGTGATCGTCTGACCTCTGTGGGGTCAAATACTTATTTCCCTCATTAAAATGCAAATCAATTTATAACATTTTTGACATGCATTTTTCTGGATTTTTTTGTTGTTATTCTGTCTCTCACTGTTCAAATAAACCTACCATTAAAATTATAGACGGATAATTTCTTTGTCAGTAGGCAAACGTACAAAATCAGCAGGGGATCAAATACTTTATTCCCTCACTGTAAAGGTTACATAAAAAAAAAGAAGTTTGGAACCACCAAGACTGATAGTAGAGCTGGCCTGCACGGCCAAACTGAGCAATCGGGGGAGAATGGCCTTGGTCAGGGAGGTGACCAAAAACACGATGGTCACTCTGACAGAGCTCTAGAATCCAGAAGGACAACCATCTCTGCAGCACTCCACCAATTAGGCCTTTCGTCTCTCTCCTCAGTAAAAGGCACATGACAGCCTGCTTGAAGTTTGCCAAAAGGCACCAAAAGACTCTCAGACCATGAGAAACAAGATTCTCTGGTCAGATTAAACCAAGATGGAACTCTTTGGCCTGAATGCCAAGCGTCACATCTGGAGGAAACCTGGCACCATCCCTACGGTGAAGCATGTTGGTGGAGGATGTTTTTCAGCAGCAGGGACTGGGAGACTAGTCAGGATCGAGGCAAAGATGAAAGGAGCAAAGTACAGAGAGATCCTTGATGAAAACCTGCTCAGGACCTCAGACTGGGAAAGGTTCACCTTCCAACAGGTTAACGACCCTAAGCACACAGCCAAGACAAAGCATGAGTGGCTTCGGGACAAGTCTCTGAACGTCCTTGAGTGGCCCAGCCAGAGCCCGGACTTGAACCCAATCGAACATCTCTGGAGAGCCCTGAAAATAGCTGTGCAGCGACGCTCCCCATCCAACCTGACAGACCTTAAGAAGATCTGCAGAGAAGAATAGGAGAAACTCCCCAAATACAGATGTGCCAAGCTTGTAAGCATCATACCCAAGAAGACTCGAGGCTGTAATCGCTGCCAAACGTGCTTCAACAAAGTACTGAGTAAAGGGTCTGAATACTTATGTAAATGTGATCATTTTTAAAATGATTTATTAGAAAACATTTCTGAAAAACTCTTTTCGCTTTGAAATGATGGGGTATTGTGTTTAGATTGATGAAAAAGTAAAGAGGTCTGAACACATTCTGAAAGTACTGTATATCGATCAGGCTTTATCAACAACCACAAGTTTATCTTGTATTATTAGCTTCCCTCTTTCTTTGAGCATTGTCTGGCCTGTGTTATCTGAGAATAGAGGTGTCACATTTCAAGAAACCGAGGTATCACATTTCAAACATAACAAATTATCATTAGCCTTTATACTTCAAGTTAATCCTAAAACTCTTATCATTCAATATAGGCTAACAGTTAGGAATTATAGATCATTGCCAATTTCCCAACACTTTGGATAAGCCTACTTGTATGACAAGAATAAGTATCTTTATGGATTTGAAGTTAACTGCAACTACTTAAATCCTTGATGGCACTTCACAAAGTATTCAAAACTACAATCAAACATTAAAACAACCTTTAATCAATCTGACAGTCAATTTTAGGCTATCATTTCTACATTTGCTGAACCAACGGCATGCATGATATCAACTCAGAAGACAAGTAGGCTGCCTAGCTGTAACAAAAGTAGGCTATTGCAACATGTGAGCTGTGGTACTTACTTCACCGAGAGCTCCTTTTTTAAGCTTGATATCTGGTGCTTAGCTCTTTGCAATGCATTTCTAACATCGTAAGCTCTTGTTTTTGTAGCCATCAGCCAACTGGAATTCCACCTGGGTGCTGTAGTGACACTGAATAGCTACTGTTCTGGGCACCTCAGTTGCAATTTGATACATATCCACGACTACACGTCTCACAGCATCTTAAAAGAACATCCTGGTCAAAATGTTTTATCAACTCAACTCAACTGTCATGAACAGCCAATGAGAAAGACGCATGCACCCTGTTCAGTTGAAGTCAGAAGTTTCCATACACTTAGGTTGGAGTCATTGAAACTCGTTTTTCAACCACTCCACACATTTCTTGTTAACAAACTATAGTTTTGGCAAGTCGGTTAGGACATATACTTTGTGCATGACAAGTCATTTTTCAACAATTGTTTACAGACAGATTATTTCACTTAAAATTCACTGTATCACAATTCCAGTGGGTCAGAAGTTTACATTCACTAAGTTGACTGTACCTTTAAACAGCTTGGAAAATTCCAAAAAATGATGTCATAGCTTTAGAAGCTTCTGATAGGCTAATTGACATCATTTGAGTCAATTGGAGGTGTACCTGTGGATGTATTTCAAGGCCTACCTTCAAACTCACTGCCTCTTTGCTTGACATCATGGGAAAATCAAAAGAAATCAGCCGGGGCCTCCCGGGTGGCGCAGTGGTCTAAGGCCATCAGAGACTCTGGATTCGAGCCCAGGCTCTGTCGCAGCCGGCCGCGACCGGGAGGTCCATGGGGCAATTGGCCTAGCGTCGTCCGGGTTAGGGAGGGTTTGGTAGGTAGGGATATCCTTGTCTCATCATGCACTAGCGACTCCTGTGGTGGGCAGGGCGCAGGGCACGCTGACCAGGTCGCTAGGTGCACAGTGTTTCCTCCGACACATTGGTGCGGCTGGCTTCCGGGTTGGATGCGCTCTGTGTTAAGAAGCAGTGCGGCTTGGTTGGGTTGTGTTTCGGAGGACGCTTGACTCTCGACATTGGTCTCTCTCTCGAGCTCGTACGGGAGTTGTAGCGATGAGACAAGACAGTAACCACTAACGATTGGACACTACGAAATTGGGGAGAAAAAAGGGGGTAAAAGAAAAAGAAACTAGCCAAGACCTCAGAAAAACAATTGTAGACCTCCACTGTTCCTAGGCCGTCATTGAAAATAAGAATTTGTTCTTAACTGACTTGCTTAGTTAAATAAAGGTAAAAAAAAATTAAAAATAAAATAAATAGAAATCCCATAGAAAACTTGTGGGCAGAACTGAAAAAGCGTGTGCTCTGTCAGGAGGAATGGGCAAAAATTCACCCAGCTTATTGTGGGAAGCTTGTGGAAGGCTACCCGAAACATTTGACCCAAGTTAATACATTTAAAGGCATTGCTAACAAATACTAATTGAGTGTATGTAAACTTCTAACCCACTGGGAATGTGATGAAATAAATAAAAGCTGAAATAAATCATTCTCTCTCTACTATTATTCTGACACTTCACATTCTTAAAATAATGTGGTGATCCTAACTGACCTAACTAAGACAGGGAATTTGTACTAGGATTAAATGTCAGGAATTGTGAAAAACTGAGTTTAAATGTATTTGGCGAAGGCATATGTAAACTTCCGACTTCAACTGTATGTGTACTACAACCTCACTTACAGCTCTCTGGGCTCTCTCTCTCTCTCTCTGAGGTACTAGTTTGTAAACACAACAAGCTCTCACAGTCTCACTGCAGTATTAGACGTTTATCCACGCTTATCCAAATGCCAAATTTCTAAGCTGCTCCAAACGTCAAATTTCAAAGTGTTTTTGACACCCTGGCAGGGTTTCCATTAGGAAAATGTGACGCCTGACAACGTAACCGGGAAGATTTAAATTTACAAGCCATTTGAGATATTTACCGGAACCATATGCATTGGGTGCATAACCCATTAGGGCATTCATCCATGGAGCTTAGAATGACACTGCTCAGTGTCACATTACTGCTCAGAAATCACATTATTACAAATTACATTATGGTAATACATTTTAACAGAACATGCAACTCATGTAACAAAGCAGCCAATAAAATTTAATTTTCAAACATTTGCCAAAATGCAATTCGCGGGAAAACACCATTCTAAACTGCGCACCTGATAGCAGTTCCATATGTGACAGAGATGAAAAACGTAGAAAGAGGGAGAGTCTAATGGCATAGTTGTGGGTCCAAGAGGGAACTAAATTGAAATACATTTGCCAAAATAATCATTACTCGTATATACAGAAACAATTAAAATAATTGAAAATACTTTACCAGAAAGCATGACTTAACCACAGAGGAATCAAGGACCATTAGCTCATTGAAAAAAAATAGCTGTTGATTATTTCAAATCACAAGATCGTATGCCTATTTGTGAAGCCTGTAATTTGGGCATCGCGCGTGGCAATAGGCCTAGCTGATTATTGAGTTGTGGCTGTCAGTGAACAGCATCTAAAATATGTGTGAAGATGATGTGTCAGAGTATAATTTAAAATGTTGAGACAAGAAGAAGGGGAGGGGTGTGTGGCGAAGATATGGGGGAGTCTCTCTCCAGAATGGCTTAACTGTCTCCTTCTTATTCATTGTTTCATTGTGTGAATTGTGCCTTTTGATTTTGATCAGTTCCCCATCACGTCTCCAGTAGTAAATGTAACATTAATCCCCATCATTTGGTTACATTCATTTCTGTTAATGCATCGATTAATTAGTCATTTACAGTTTTCATTCTCAGAGTGGAAACGTTGTTTGCAGAGTTCACAACCTTCTACACTTTCGAGAAACAAGTTTTGGTTTATTTCATAACCATCATCATTAGTGATGCACCGATATGAATTTTTTTCCCGATACCGATATCCAATATTTTCCTTGCCAAAAAACCTGATACCGATATTTAACATTTTGTAGGCCTTTTAATCATTCTAGTACAGTTAAATAGTTAAACACACACATGGACGCAGCGGTCTAAAGCACTGCATCTCAGTGCAAGAAGCTTCACTACAGTCCCTGGTTTGAATCCAGGCTGTATCACATCCGGCCGTGATTGGGAGTCCCATTGGGCGGTGCACAATTGGCCCAGCGTCGTTCGGGTTTGGCCGCGGTAGGCCGCTATTGTAAATACAAATTTGCTCTTAATTGACTTGCCTCGTTAAATAAAGGTTACACACACACACCAAAAAGTTATTTTGTTGGCATTTACGTATGTCCCCATTACCAGTAAAACATAATCAAAACCTATTTCTTTCACATACTTGATGTGCTGTTTCGTTGTTAATTTCTTCAGTTGTTTCATTCTCAACCGGGATCTTTCATACTATGGAAAGCTGTTTGAGTCTTTGCGTGTCAAATAACACTATTTGACGTGTCAAATAAGCTTGTTGACCAATCAGGACCTGAATATGACTGCACGTCAAATAATAATTGAATGCGTTCATTCATTTTTTACGTAGTTATTACACATTGATTACACTATCACTCGTATTTCATATGTCACAACGATTCATCGATACGTATGCTATGATGCTGGTAAAGTTTTATCGCGCACCTACAGTGCTGGTCATAAAAAAAAGCTAGCTCGCTCATGGATGCAAATAATGTTCTTCCCCAAAAACATAGCAAAACGACATCATCTGTTTCAGTAGCTATAGTTAGCTAGCCTACTATATAGATAGGTGTCATCATCTAAAATAACCCTAATTTATAAGACAGTTCGTATTTGATTAATGGTGGTCGGACCCATCTATGTGAAGTTAGCCACAAGAAGGATTAGCCACAATAGTGGACTTTGTGGTTCGCCTTCAAAATAAAAGCATATCATTGACAGTGATGCAAATTAAAACAAATAGTAGAATTATGCCAGAATTGAATAGATCATGCTAAACAAGGTTGGAATGTTGTTATATAAAATCAACAAAAGATAATAATTTGTTAATTTGACAAATCACACTGGATGTATTAGACTTTAGAATTGCATTGGGGACATACTTATTTCACTGTACAGCCTTACCTATGGATTGTGGCTCAATGACATGGGGTATCAGTCTACTCAGTGACACCCAGAGTACATTAGCATAGTAGCTATTATGCAACTGAAGCAACTGTGAATTGAGCCACATTTATTGTCAACTTATGTGTATTGAACACTATTCCCGAAGAAAAACAATACTGCAGGATGTTTTAGAGTATGATAACTCTGAGGAGGACATTGGGAAAAAATATATTGGGTATTGAGTAGACTGATACCCCATTTCATTGATCCCCAATCCTTAGGTAAAGCTGTACAGTGCAATATCAATGTCAATACACACAATAGTGATTTCACAAAGTCACAGTCCCGCCAATAAGAGCTACAATGCTAATATTTGTGTAAACTCTTCACAGTTGTGTTCTGTGGGTGTCACCAAGTAGACCGATACCCCATTTCATTGCTTCACATTCCAACCTTGTGTAACATTATCTAGTCTAAAAATGTCATGATTCCACCAATTGTAACCTTCTGCATCACTTTCAAATAGGTACTTTTATTTTGAAGGCAAACCACAAATTCCACTATTGTGCCTAATCCTTATTATGGCTAACTTCACAACACATAACCCGGACTGGTAGGACCTCACTAGCCAGATGAAGCTAGCTGGCTGCTTATAACTTTAGCTTTGGGCAACAGGGTTAAGTAGCTGGCTATCTATTTAATTTCATGAACTGAAGTTCAATTTCAATAGGCAAACAACAAGTGGCTACCTAGCTAATACTTATTCACAAGGATTCCTAAATCATTGCTAAGAATAATGAAAATGACTGCAGTTTCTACTGGTCATTGTTTTAAGGCTGGTTGTATTGGTGCTAGCTAGGTGCCAAGCTAAAGCTAGCTACCCCAGAAGTTGCGGTCGAAAATAATCCTTTCCCACCAACTCGGTATTGTAAACACATCATTCGTGGCCGGTGTTTGGTTGTTTGCAGACTTTTTTGTACAACTTTGACTGCTACTGGTGGCGATGTTGTCATTTTTAGCTAATATAGTCTGATTCCGATATGTTCACCGATATATCGTGCATCCCTAACCATCATACATTTTTTCGTTGTCTTTTGTTTGGAGTGCTCCATGTGAGCAATGAGCACGTGTCTGGTTTCTCTGTCCTGATAACATTGAGAGAATGCACACGCCTGAGCAAGCATAGAAGTACCTGGCCTGCTGCACTGAAATGTATTTAAGTGTTTAACATCCATTACGAATGATAATATATTAAAACTATTGTTCATCACAGTAAGCTATTTGAAAAATCTTTCCACCCAATACACCCCTCGATAATCATCAATCCTTGGTGTGAAAGAGCAATGGAAGTTATAGGCCTACTGCTGCATTGGCCTGTAGGCTATGAGTTCCATGCGCTCATTTCTTTAGCCACCAATGGATCACGCTGTATCAATGTGTCCATATGGCAGAGGCTGGTGATCTCGCATTAGTTGACTTTTACCTTTTTATCATTTTCATTTCTATTTTTATAATTAAACACATGACAATGATTTTGATAATCAAAAACGTTATTATTGAAATTAAACTGTTCCGTGAAAATGTGCATATGAAAATTCTAAACTGGCACGCAAAACTAGAGAAACGGAAGGATAAATTGTACGTTTCCCCAAACTTGAAACTCACACTCCGCCGATGAAGTCTTTATAAAAAGAATTGCCTCCATGTTTCCATGGTGGGATTTTGCCTATTGGCTACTTTGAAGCAAGGTAAGACATGCCTCATAATATGATAATAATATGAAATAAAACATTCAGGTTTCAAACAATTATGTTTTCAAAATGCATACTGCCTCCAGCTCACATTGTAAAGTGGTGAGTGACGTGCTGATAGCCTGTTGCCTGCACTTGATTGGGGGATGGGAGGTGCGCTTCAATTACAAGTTGATAAATAAAAATAGTAGATATTTTTAATTGTGCACCAAAACTGTTTTTAACCCACAATTGCATTTAGAATTTTTGCACAATGAATGGGCTTATAAAAGCACCTGTTTTACTCCAGCAGCAACCAGCTGAGGAGCTTCAGGAGAAATCTCTCTCAAAATAGGCTCTGTATCCTGTGCGCGTGTGATAGTTGTGTTGGATAAATAAGATACATGATGACTAATGAAAATACACACAGGCCAATTTATACTGAACAAAAATGTAAACGCACATGTAAAAGGTTGGTCCCATGTTTCATAGGCTGAAATAAAAGATCCCTGAAATGTTCCATACGCACAAAAAGCTTCTTTCTCTCAAATTCTGTGCACATCCCTGTTAGTGAACATTTATCCTTTGCCTGACAGGTATGGCATATCAAGAAGCTGATTTAGGTTTTACCCAATTGTCTCACTAATTTCTAGACCTTGTCTCATCGCTGCAACTCCTCAATGGGCTCGGGAGAGGCGAAGGTCGAGACACGCATCCTCCGAAACATGACACGACTAGCTGCCTACTTCTTAACACACTGCTTGCTTAACCCGGAAATCAGTCGCACCAATGTGTCAGAGGAAACACCATTCAACTGACTACAGTCATCAGCTCTCAGGCACCCAGACTGCCACAAGGAATCGCTAGAGCAATTGAGAAATCCACGAATTGTGGACAAATTCTTTGTTTGATTGAAAGCATACGGCTTTCAAAAAAACTAAGAATTGTTTTGATTTATTGAAAGCATATGGCTTTCAATAAAACAAATAATTGTTCAACAATTCGTAGATTTCTCAATTGCTCTTCGACTGACAACGGAACAGAGCTAGCAGTGCACAATGACACGTCACATGACCCGTTTTTTTCTCCTCATTTTTCCAGTTCTAGACTGCACGGAGAGGGAGAAGGTAAACTCCACCTAACTGGTTTCAATGTATGGAATCACTTGGGAAATGTTGGATTTTAGGTAAACTTCCTATTTAAGGGTTAAGTGTAGGCACTCCTTCCGAATGGTTAACTTCTCCAGGGTAGGGGGCAGCATTTGGAATTTTGGATGAAAAGCGTGCCCAAATTAAACTGTCTTCTACTCAGGACCAGAAGATAGGATATGCATAAAATTGGTATATTTGGATAGAAAACACTTGAATGTTTCCAAAACTGTTAAAATAGTGTCTGTGAGTATAACATAACTGATTTGGCAGGTGAAAACCTGAGAAAAATCCATTCAGGAAGTAGGATTTCTTTGTTGTTGTAGTTTTCTATTCAATGCCATTACAGTATCCATTGACTTAGGACTCAAATTGCAGTTCATATGCTTTCCACTAGATGTCAACAGTCTTTAGAAATTGTTTCAGGCTTGTATTCTGAAAAATGAGGGAGTAAGAGCAGTCTGAATGAGTGGACCCTGCTGTGTCACAGAGCTTTGTCATGCGCGCGACCGAGAGAGTGCCTTTCTTGTTTACCTTTTATATTGACGACGTTATTGTCCGATTGAAATATTATCGATTATTTAGGCTAAAAACAACCTGAAGATTGATTATGAACATCGTTTGAAATGTTTCTTCGAACTTTACGGATACTATTTGGATTTTGTGTCTGCCTGTTGTGACTGCATTTGAGCCTGTGGATTACTGAAGAAGACACGCGAACAAAACTGAGGTTTTCGAACAAAAGGAACATTTATTGAATAAATGAATGTCTTCTGAGTGCAACCATATGAAGATCATCAAATGTAAGTGATTAATTTTATCTCTATTTCTGACTTGTGTAACTCTTATACTTGGCTGGTTACTGTTTGTAATGATTTGTCTGCTGGGCTATGTTCTCAAATAATCGTAAGGTATGCTTTCGCCATAAAGCATTTTTTAAATCTGACACCGTGGTTGGATTCACAAGAAGTTAATCTTTAAAGCTATGTAAAATAGTTGTATCTTTTCTGAATTATTATAACGAGTATTTCTGTATTTGAATTTGGTGCTCTGCAATCTCACTGGATGTTGGCCAGGTGGGACACATACCCTAGAGAAGCTAAGGTATGGGTGAACGTTTGGGATAGGGTTAAAACATAAAATAAAATAAACAGTGTCCACCACTGGGATCAAACACACAACCTTCTGATCCAGAGTTATTGGATAGGGCTATAACAAAAAACTGTGTCCACCATGCATGATCCAGAGTCATGGGATTACACCCATCCACCATCCCTGCCCACAACACCCTAGCAAAACCCAAGTCTACTTGATGGTAATAGGGCCAACTGTTTCCCTTAGTGGCCGGTTTTGAAGGCATTTGCTGAACTCCTAATGCATAGACGTCCAATTTCGAAGTCAATATTGAACAATCTCGCTGTGTAAACAATGATGTCCTAGTACATCGCTATTATGCACCCTACTTTTTTTCCACTAAAATAACAGTCTGGTCTGTGTTTGAGGGGTTCACCTACTGAAGTAGGGATTCACACCATAACATATCTTATTTTGTACAGTCCTAAATGCATAGCACAACATTGTTTTGCTGCCCAAACTCAAGTTGACTAGGCTACATTATAGAAATCAGATACCATTTGTATTGTACACTTTCTTGACAGCCAAATAACGTTATGCGATGCAGTATTATAACAAGCATATTATACCCCTATACCTATATTTGCTGTGGCATGCCTGAAATATGTCAAATAGTTGACATGGAAGCTATAGCCAAACCCTAACTTTGAGTTAGTGTGGCTATCTTGTTCGTAATCAAAGTTTTGCACACATTTCGAATCTAAAAACATTCGCCACGTGTACAAATATCATAAATGAATTATCGGCTTTCTCAGCCGCGAGTGTCAAGCAAAGATCCACCCCCTAGGTTAAGCTAGGTAGCTATCAAGCTAAAGTTAACAAGCAAAGCTAGCTAGCTAACTTCATTGAAAAATAGGTAATCCATGTAACTTTTCTTTTCACAAGACAGTACAGCGTTACATTGTTGAATCACTTACCACAAAATCAGCAATGTGACCAGAGACCAGTTTATCTGTGCCAATAAAAACCTATTTAAGTATTTACGCAACTGATAGCACACCGCTACAGTGCTTACATTGGTTTCTGTGGATTGAGGAAGTTTACAATCCAAGTGGAATTTTGTTATTGTATAACTTTTGTCCACCAGGGAGCAGTCGATTATTAGCTCAACTAAATCATTCATAAACATCAATACACATCCCACGAATGTTGAGAAAAGAGAAGGAACTGAATTGAATGTAGGAATGTAAAGAAACACACGGAAACACACCCTTCTGTTATAGATTAGGGCCGTTTGCAGGTGGAAATGTAGCCAGAATTGATGGCAAGTTAACTGCTGAACTTTAAAAAAAATATATATATATTTAACCTTTATTTAACTAGGCAAATCAGTTAAGAACCAATTCTAGGCCAGCCTAGGAACGACATAGTTTGTTTACCAACGTATTACCGATTAAATCTCTTCATTTTGAAATCAGGTTAAACATTGAAGACTATAGTATTTTAAAATGAGTATGACTAAGTGTATAAAATCTTCATGTAGATGTTTATGATGAGTTGTGCACTTCCACTCCTCCCGCTGCGATTACACTCCACCACAGGAGGTGGCAGTATTTTTGCATGTTCAGTGCGGCTGCTGTTGTACGTAAAGGCATTTTCTTGTTGGTTGGTGAATGACTGGGATGTGCTGAAACACATCAGACGGGTTGTTATAAAGGAGTTTTTAACACAATGAGTTCAATAGGAACTGGGGTAAGTTTGATAGCTAAGATACTGCTCGTTATACATTTGTATGCTACCAAACGAAAGGTTTGGTTAACTTTTTAGCACCGGCTCATTCTTGGACAAGTTAGCAACAAAGTTAGCCAACTTGCTAACTGTGGCTGCTCTGTGGTAGTTTTAGGTTTTACAGTAGTAGATAACCAATAACACATTCAATTACGTCATTCGTTTAAGATCTATAATCATATGTAGAGTGAAACGCATTTTACATTGGTTACTGCTACCTACCCAAGTAACGTTAGTTATTTCACTACAGAACTAGCAAGCTAACTAGTTGTCATGCCTGCTGACTCACTTGTACGGCAGCTTGCTAGCTAAATTAGCAATGCTGGTTGAACTAAATCGAAATTGAAACAAATTCAACCAAATGGTGTTGGGTATTGGTTGCTCTCCTATCACTAAACAAATGTTTTATTTCACCACTGGGTAAATGGAATTTCACAACATGATATTTACAAGTTCTTTAATCTTTTAAAAAGCTAGAAAGACGCGCTGGCACCTGTAATGTAAAAATGGGATTACTCAAATTGTAATGTCACAAGTACAGTAAAATGTCTTAATTACAAACTCAAAACCCAACAGTGCAATACTCAATAACAATATATTACTAGAAAAAAGGCACACGAGGAATATTAAATATGAGATACGCAATGAAGTAAGTAATTAAGCATACTATATACAGGAAATATTTAAGTCAGTTCCAGTACCATGTGCCGGGATACTGGAGTGATGGAGGTATATATGTATAGGGACAAGGCAACAGGATATAAGAGAGTAGCAGCATATTGCAGGTGTGTGAATGAGTGTGTAGGGCCCTGTGAGTGTGCATAGACGGTGCAAAATATTGAAATAAAAGGTAAATCAAGATACAAGGTTAACACGGTCAGTGTAGCTATTTTATCAGTTGTCTTGCTTGTGGATAGAAGCTGTTCAAGAGCCTGTTGGTGTCAGATTTGATGCACCGGTACCTCTTGCAGTGAGGCAGCAAAGAAAATAGACTATGGCTTGGGTGGTTGGGGTCTTTGAGGATTTTCCAGGCCTTCTTTTCACACTCCCTGATATAGAGGTCCCCGGTGGTAGGGAGCTCAGCACCAGTGATGTACTGGGCTGTCCGCATAATCCTCTAGCGCCATACCAAGTAGGGATGCAGCCAGTCAATATGATCTCCCTAGTACAGCTGTAAAACATTTCCAGGAGGGCCCATACCAAACTTATTCAACCTCCTGAGGGGGAAGTGGCACTGTCGCGCCGCCTTCATGACTGTGTTTGGACCATTTTTAAGTCTTTAGTGATTTGGACACAGAGGTACTTGGAAGTTTACTACCTGCTCCACTACCGCACTGTCGATGGGGGCGTGCCCCCCTCCCTCCCTCCCTTGTTTCCTGTAGTCCATGATCAGCTCCTTGGTCTTGCTGACATTGAGGGAGAGGTTGTTGCTTCGGCACCCCACTGACCTCCTCCCTGTAGGCTGACTCATCGTCGCCGGTGATCAGGCCTACCACCATGTCGGCAGCAAACTTGATGATGGTGTTGGAGTCGTGCGTGGCCACACAGTCGTGGGTTAACATTCAGGCCTATCATGAAGCTACTTCCATGGTTTTTGCTAGCTAATATTTTGAAAATTGACACCCTTGAGTTTGGTTAGATTGATGTAAAGGTATGAAGCCTGGCAGTTCCTGTCAATCACTATGTTATCTCAACAGCGGTGGCCTTCAAAATATAACATCTAAAACTCTTTCCTTTTCTAGTATGACTTGTCTGCCTCCACCTTTTCACCTGATGGAAGGGTATTCCAGGTGGAATATGCCATGAAGGCAGTAGAAAACAGCAGGTATATTATCCTTCCCTGTTTGAGTGTTTTCAATGCAGTACCCACATGATGGAAAATAACCCAAGTGTCTCAATTTGTTGGTTCTTGTTCTTTCTCCTTACAGCACAGCAATTGGGATCCGATGCAAGGATGGGGTTGTGTTCGGTGTTGAGAAATTGATTCTCTCCAAACTTTATGAACAAGGCTCAAACAAGCGCATCTTCAATGTTGACCGTCACGTAGGAATGGTATGTATTCATCCAGACCACATCCATAGTGTAATTACAGGTAGAATGTTGACCAACAACTGATGCGCACATAACCAAAAAAACAGATGGGTTGTCTTATAAACAAAGGATTATTTGACAACATGTAAGCTATATTTCTGAGCTTGTCTGCAAATCTTTATTGAAAACATATAAACATTTACTTAATGCACTTGTTTTGTTACAGTTATTGGTTGGCTAGCTGGCTAACCCTAGCTACATTAGCATATTTTTTTTATATATTTTTTTATTTCACCTTTATTTAACCAGGTAGGCTAGTTGAGAACAGGTTCTCATTTGCAACTGCGACCTGGCCAAGATAAAGCATAGCAGAGTGAACAGACAACACAGAGTTACACATGGAGTAAACAATTAACAAGTCAATAACACAGTAGAGAAAAAAAAAAAAGGGGGGGGGTCTATATACAATGTGTGCAAAAGGCATGAGGAGGTAGGCGAATAATTACAATATTGCAGATTAACACTGGAGTGATAAATGATCAGATGATCATGTACAGGTAGAGATATTTGTGTGCAAAAGAGCAGAAAAGTAAATAAATAAAAACTGTGGGGATGAGGTAGGTGAAAATGGGTGGGCTATTTACCAATAGATTATGTACAGCTGCAGCGATCGGTTAGCTGCTCAGATAGCTGATGTTTGAAGTTGGTGAGGGAGATAAGTCTCCAACTTCAGCGATTTTTGCAATTGTTCCAGTCACAGGCAGCAGAGTACTGGAACGAAAGGCGGCCGAATGAGGTGTTGGCTTTGGGGATGCTCAATGAGATACACCTGCTGGAGCGCGTGCTACGGATGGGTGTTGCCATCGTGACCAGTGAGCTGAGATAAGGCGGAGCTTTGCCTAGCATGGCCTTGTAGATGACCTGGAGCCAGTGGGTCTGGCGACGAATATGTAGCGAGGGCCAGCCGACTAGAGCATACAAGTCGCAGTGGTGGGTAGTATAAGGTGCTTTAGTGACAAAACGGATGGCACTGTGATAAACTGCATCCAGTTTGCTGAGAAGAGTGTTGGAAGCCATTTTGTAGATGACATCGCCGAAGTCGAGGATCGGTAGGATAGTCAGTTTTACTAGGGTAAGCTTGGCAGCGTGAGTGAAGGAGGCTTTGTTGCGGAATAGAAAGCCGACTCTTGATTTGATTTTCGATTGGAGATGTTTGATATGGGTCTGGAAGGAGAGTTTGCAGTCTAGCCAGACACCTAGGTACTTATAGGTGTCCACATATTCAAGGTCGGAACCATCCAGTGTGGTGATGCTAGTCGGGCAAGCGGGTGCAGGCAGCGATCGGTTGAAAAGCATGCATTTGGTTTTACTAGCATTTAAGAGCAGTTGGAGGCCACGGAAGGAGTGTTGTATGGCATTGAAGCTCGATTGGAGGTTAGATAGCACAGTGTCCAGTGACGGGCCAAAAGTGTATAGAATGGTGTCGTCTGCATAGAGGTGGATCAGGGAATCGCCCGCAGCAAGAGCAACATCATTGATATACACAGAGAAAAGAGTCGGCCCGAGAATTGAACCCTGTGGCACCCCCATAGAGACTGCCAGAGGACCGGACAACATGCCCTCCGATTTGACACACTGAACTCTGTCTGCAAAGTAATTGGTGAACCAGGCAAGGCAGTCATCCGAAAAGCCGAGGCTACTGAGTCTGCCGATAAGAATATGGTGATTGACAGAGTCGAAAGCCTTGGCGAGGTCGATGACGACGGCTGCACAGTACTGTCTTTTATCGATGGCGGTTATGATGTCGTTTAGTACCTTGAGTGTGGCTGAGGTGCACCCGTGACCGGCTCGGAAACCAGATTGCATAGCGGAGAAGGTACGGTGGGATTCGAGATGGTCAATGACCTGTTTGTTGACTTGGCTTTCGAAGACCTTAGATAGGCAGGGCAGAATGGATATAGGTCTGTAACAGTTTGGGTCCAGGGTGTCTCCCCCTTTGAAGAGGGGGATGACTGCGGCAGCATTCCAATCCTTGGGGATCTCAGACGATATGAGAGAGAGGTTGAACAGGCTGGTAATAGGGGTTGCGACAATGGCGGCTGATAGTTTCAGAAATAGAGGGTCCAGATTGTCAAGCCCAGCTGATTTATACGGGTCCAGGTTTTGCAGCTCTTTCAGAACATCTGCTATCTGGATTTGGGTAAAGGAGAACCTGGAGAGGCTTGGGCGAGGAGCTGCGGGGGGGCCGGAGCTGTTGGCCGAGGTAGGAGTAGCCAGGCGGAAGGCATGGCCAGCCGTTGAGAAATGCTTGTTGAAGTTTTCGATAATCATGGATTTGTCGGTGGTGACCGTGTTCCCTAGCCTCAGTGCAGTGGGCAGCTGGGAGGAGGTGCTCTTGTTCTCCATGGACTTCACAGTGTCCCAGAACTTTTTGGAGTTGGAGCTACAGGATGCAAACTTCTGCAAACGTGTATTGGTTCCTGACTTCCCTGAACAGTTGCATATCGCGGGGACTGTTCGATGCTATTGCAGTCCGCCACAGGATGTTTTTGTGCTGGTCGAGGGCAGTCAGGTCTGGAGTGAACCAAGGGCTGTATCTGTTCTTAGTTCTGCATTTTTTGAACGACAAGCGACTAAACACTTCAAAACAGGAGATGGTATCAAGAACAAAATACAGCTAGCTGAAACAAGCCTTCTACAATTAACCACACACCAGCTTCTAGTCAATGTTGCTAGCTATCTGACTGATCAGAGTGACAATAATACACAGACCTTTACCTCTGGGCATTTGCATTGACGTTGTCAACCCCATATATTAATCTCGAAAGATCTTAAGAGGGGGACTGAATTCTGCTGATCATTAAGAAAAACTGGATTTGGGTATTGGGGATGTGGTTGGGTGTGATATGTTTGGCCCTCTTGACTCATGGTAGAAAAATTTCACTCAAAATAGTCAGAATGAATCTAAGAAATCAAGAAATCTGTAATAAATTGAAGTTTTTGTCAATGGTCTTAGTTGTGCAATTTTACATCTAGCTAAAAGTATTTGGTGCAGTATCTCTAGTTAAATGTGCATGAAAACTACCTAGTACTGCAATCCTGACACTATCGACGCGGCCGCTGCTTCCCTTATTTCTGACAACATTTCTACAACTTCAGAAAGCTGTCAAACTAGCTACACGCGGTTTATCATTGCCCAAAATCGCAAACTATTTTAATCTGTTTGTCAATGAAGCTAGCTAGTAGCACATTGAGCAGGCAGGCCACGTTAACTAAATCCACTTATCAAGTCACTGGCGAGTGGCATAAGTGCTTCGGTGCCATTTTTACAACTTTCTCACTATTACCGAGGTGTGAGTCTGGAGGTTTGCGTGTGTCTGTGTGGCGCTCTGTGATGGAGCAGTGACTGTCTGAGGAACGGGCTATCGTACTGTAGTGACATGGGCTGGATAGAATCAGTCTGTCTTTAGAACTGGTAATAATTGCTTATTTGCCCTGCAAAATAATAGAACAATATTATTTATATAATAAAGCTGTGATTGAGACTTTCATTGTTGTTATTTTTGAAAGCAACAACTTTAGGAGAAAATCTACGTAGGCTAGAATATTTGGGAAATAACGCTGTAGATGTCCTGGAGGGCAGGCAGTGTGCCCCCGGTGATGCGTTGGGCTGACCACACGCACCACCCTCTGGAGAGGCGGTTGTGTCCGGTGCTGTAGCCGTACCAGGCAGCGATGCAGTCCAACAGGATGCTCTCAATGGCGCACCTGTAGATGTTTGCGAGGGTCTTTGGTCCTACCAAGCTGAATTGTTCAGCATTCTGAGGTTGAAGAGGCGCTGTTGCGCTTCACTACACTGTCTGTGTGGATGGGTTATTTCAGTTTGTCAGTGATGGGCATGCAGATAAACTTGATGCTTTTCACCCTCCACTGCTACCCACGTGGATGGGGGTGTGCTGTCTCCTGAAGTCCACAATCATCTCCTTCATTTTTTCCTGGCACCACTCCGCCCACACCACTTCCCAATGGATCTGTTGGGGTGGTATGCAAATTGTAGTGGGTCTAGGGTGTCGGGTAAGGTGGATGTTTGATCCTTAACTAGCCTCTCAAAGCACTTCATGATGACAAAAATGGGGACTACAGACTGGGATAGGGAGAGATTGAATATGTCCGTGAACACTCCAGACAGCTGGTCTGCACATAATCTAAGGATGTGGCTATGGATGCCGTTTGGGCCGGCAGCCTTGCGAGGCTTAACACGGTTAAATCTCTTCACGTCGGCCGCGGAGAACGAGAGCTCGCAGGAGCGAAGGAAGTAGCAGAATGGAGGCGTGATTGGATTTGCCATAGGGGGGGCAGGGGAGTAGCAGTGGTCAAGATTTCTTGATGAGCGAGTTGCGCAGGCGATGTTACATTTTCCTCGTATTTGGTTTTAGGGGCGGTGGTACGAACATAGGATCCAATTCAGGAATGTCTCATTTGTGGTCAAAATGCTGGTGAGTGACTGCTGATCTAATATCCAAAAGTTATTTTCGGCTATAGGTAATAATGCTAGAAATGTTCTGAGCAAATAATACGAAATAACACACACAAAATACTGCGAAGTTACCTAGGAACAGGGTGACCATATCTGTTGGCGCCATGTCTGTTGGAGCCTATCGAATAGAAACACAAGATGGTTAAGGAGTATCCATTATAAAAATAAAATAAAACCACGAATAGGTTTAGGCTATAGCCCATGCATCCAACAGAGGGAGATAGATTTTCTGACTGGACATTTTGGGGTGCTTTGGTATAATTTCTCGCTTTGTCTAGCCTACATTCCTCTCTTGCGTTCTGTATAACATTTTTATTGAAATAGACTAATTACTCTTAATGTCACTTGTGTGCTGCGAGACTGTTCTTTACTGTGGGGCGCCAGTCAAGTTCAAATAGGCTAAACCATTGTGTGTCACATCACAACGTCGTCACAATCTACGAATGCTGTCAATCATCGTAAATAGGCGATGCTATTGTAATAGCACTCAACCTTACTTTCAACACAACATTGTCTTATCTAAACAAGTATGAGGCGCTGTGTAATGTGGGCAGGTCTGTCTAGTTTCTGCCGTACGATTGAATAGAGTTGCAGAGCAAGGAAAAGGACTAATTCAAAGTCTCCGAGCGTGCACCGCTAGCAATTTCACACCGGTTACATAGGATGATCGAAATGGATCTAGGAATGGAACAGCTTCCATAAATCTCGCAAATCTCTTGTTTTGGAAGGTACTGACTTTGTGACAAATTATGCTGTTAACACTTTGTAGTCAATTTCTACAGTTGTGTCAATGTTTGACTAATATCGAATATCAATGCAACAGACAGTTTTCAACCAGAGTTTTTTTGGGTTCATCCGTTTTTAAAGCAGTTCATCTCATAGAAAGGGCGAATAACATTTGAACCTGCCTTTAACTCATTAAAATGAGACTTGATTATACAACGTTGCCACGAGCACCACAGATATTGCAGATAAGCGCAATGCACTCTATCTGGTATGGCCAAGAATGTTTCATTCTGCTGCCACACTCTTAGCTGTTGTGGAAGTCGTCCCGATTCTGCTGTTTACTTTGTGCATTGCTGAATCTCCCTTTAACTTTCTTACCCATAGGCAGTGGCTGGACTACTGGCTGATGCTCGATCCCTTTCTGAGGTGGCCAGAGAGGAGGCCTCCAACTTCAGATCCAACTATGGACACAACATCCCACTGAAGGTAAAAAAATAAAAAATAAAAATTATGTTGCTATTCATCAGTGTTTCCCTCAAACTCTTCCTCGGTTACCCTGTCAGTTCCACATATTTGATATTTATTTTACCTTTATTTAACTAGGCAAGTCAGTTAAGAACAAATTCTTATTTTCAATGACGGCCTAGGAACTGTGGGTTAACTACCTGTTCAGGGGCAGAACAACCGATTTGTACCTTGTCAGCTCGGGGGTTTGAACTTTCAACCTTCCGGTTACTAGTCTAACGCTCTAACCACTAGGCTACCCTGCCGCCCCATATATTCCATTACAGGACTACCACGCCTGATTCAACTGGTTAACTGTGACTATGCTAACCTATTTTGGTGACATTCTGAATTGCTTTGTCCCTAAATCCTATGGACAGTCATATTCTTTGAATTGCATATAATCTCTCTTTACAGTATCTCTCAGAGAGAGTGGCCATGTACGTTCATGCCTACACACTATACAGTGCCGTGCGGCCGTTTGGATGCAGCTTCATCTTGGGCTCTTACGATCAAGATGATGGTCCTCAGCTGTACATGGTTGATCCCTCTGGAATCTCATTTGTGAGTTAGGTTTTGGGTGTTTATCACTAAACTAACTGTTGTCTAATGTCATTAACTTACTGTTGTCACACTACACTCTTAGGGCTGGTTTCCCGAATCACGATTAAGACTAGTCTAGGAGTAAGGGGCATTCTCAATGGAGATTTTACAATGAGCATGTGGTTTACTCCTTGACTAGGTTTAATCTGGGTCTGGGAAAATTGCCATTTAAAGGCCCCAGTGCAGTCAAAAATGTGTATATATAAAACACTGGAAAATCAAAAATGTGTATATATAAAACACCGGAAAATCACATTTCCACACAGGTTAGAATAATATTGTGAAAATTATAATGCCCTTTTAGTGTAAGAGCTGATTGAAAAGACTGCATGAGCTTTCAGCACGTTTTGGTGTTATTGAGTTTTGGCCTACCATGGTGACTTCACCATGCATTAAATTAGTGAATAGACCAATAAGAAAGGGTTCAAAACCTTTCTACCAATAAGTTAGTATTCCGTTTTTCCCTCCCCAGACAGGCCTAGCAAAATTCTTGCTTGAGAAATTTAATTTTTTACCATTATAATTGAAAGTACTTCATTGTTACCCAGAAATTATTTAAATAGTAAGATTAAAAAGATTGACCTTTTAAGGTGTTTGGAAATTTGCAATGTATTCTCAGAAGGGAATGTTTGTTTTACCATCTCTATATGTCGCCATGCAGCCTCAAAGTGATGTGAAATGTGTAACATTGTTGTGAAAATGTTCAAGATGGCCACTGAAATGTTTGTTTTATTAAGGGTTACTGGGGATGTGCTATTGGAAAAGCCAAGCAAGCCGCCAAGACCGAAATTGAAAAGCTTCAGGTAAGAATATTAATTTAGCCAAGTTGTCCAATTTAAAAAAACATGGGAATATCTTCATTGTTTATCTTTGTATGTCATTGACATCAACAGATGAAAGACATGACCTGCAGGGAGTTGGTAAAAGAGGTGGCCAAAATGTAAGTGTTTTTTATTTTATTAAAGGAATACACCTACTGTTGCTCATTCTCATAAATAGCCTTCAATCAAGGCACTGTGTATTACTCATATGTACTGTTGTATTTTTGGTTTTGTAGAATCTACATTGTACACGATGAAGTGAAAGACAAAGCGTTCGAGTTGGAACTCAGCTGGGTTGGAGAAGGTAATGCAGCTTTCTCTTATATACACTGTGTACAAAACAGACACCTGCTCTTTCCATGACAGACTGTCCAGGTAAAAGCTATGATCCCTTATTGATGTCACTTGTTAAATCCACTTCAATCAGTGTAGATGAAGGGGAGGAGACAGGTTAAAGAAGGATTTTTTTTAAAGCCTTGAGACAATTGAGACCAGGATTGTGTGCCATTCAGATGGTAAATGGGAAAGACGGATGATTTAAGTGCCTTTGAACGGGTTATGGTAGGTGCCAGGTGCACCAGTTTCTGCCAAGAACTGCAACGCTGCTGGATTTAACGCTCAACAGGTTCCCGTTTGTAACAAGAATGGTCCACCACACAAAGGACAATTCAGCCAACTTGACACAACTGTGTGAAGCATTGGAGTCAACATGTGCCAGCATCCCTGTGGAATGTTTCGAGACCCTGTAGAGTCCATGTCCTGATGGCAATTAAGTATATTTTCAAAACATATACTTAATTGTTTGAAACCTGAACATTTTACTACATGAGGCATGTCTTACCTGGCTTCAAAGTAGCCTAGCCAAAATCAGACCATATCTGTGAAAGCAATTATTTTATATAAACTTCCTTTCGTTGTCCAGTAACCAAAGGCACACTTCTAGTCATATTAGCAACCCATGCTAGTAGTTGCATATTCAACCACCCCTCTTTCTAAATTTGCTGCACTTGTGTGAAGAAATAATGGTTCATCAACATTAAGCTAAACGTTCTGATCTGTTGAGTCACTCATTCCTTTTCCCCCTCTATTTTCTTTTATGTAGCCTATGCCTATTGGTTGTGTGAATTTGGGACCTATCGTCCCACAACTGTCCCAGAGTCTGTTTTGGAATAGGCTATTTCTTTCTCAAAAAGCTGACCAATAGAATAGGTCAACTTTTCTACTATGGGGGATAGCAGATTGAGATAGGCTAGTGATTTTGCTGTTTGTTACTGGTCTTGTTGGCTGAGGAAAAGTACATGTGGACAGGTATTCTAACATCAAAGTGCGCGTCAGAATTTGGTAAGATGGAATTGTTGCATCTTGACTTGCATGTTCTGTTAATATGAATGACCATAATCGAAATGTCATTCTGGGCACCGTGGGTGGATGCCCTAATCAGGTTATGCACCCAATCCAAAAGGGTCTGGTAAATTTCTTAAATGTCCGCTAAATTAAAAATTATGCCGGTCAAATGTCCGGCGCCTCATTTTTCTAACGGAAACCCTGGCGTAAGCAGTGTTCCACTCAAATCTGAAAGTTAACCCAGCTCATAACAAAGTGATGTATTGCATGCATGTGCAGTCATGGCCAGCTACGTGACGGGCCATCGCCCGATCCAGTCAAGTCAATGTTGTGCATAACTTATGACCTTCATTTCCCTTCACCAGTGACAAATGGAAAGCACGAGCTGGTTCCTAAAGACATCAGGGTGGAGGCAGAGAAGTATGCTAAGGTATGTACCATGACCACCAGCTTGTTGCATGGCATTTCTGTGACCTGGGTTCAAAACAGTACCTTCAAAGTATTCTTTCCACATTTTATGGTTACAATGTAAAATGGAATAAATTGAGTGTGTCATTGGCCTACACCCAATACCCCATAATCAGTCTAAGTATTCAACACCTTTTATGACGAGCCTAAATAAGTTAAGTAAAAATGTGTTTAACTCACATGATAAGTTGCATGGACGCACTCTGTGTGCAATAATGGTGTTTAACATATATTTTTTGAATGACTTCCTCATCTCTATACCGTACACATACAATTATCTGTAAGGTTGAGCACTGAATTTCAAACAGATTCAACCACAAAGACCAGGGAGGTTTTCCAATGCCTTGCAAACAAGGGTAGATGGGTAAAAAAAAAAGCAGACATTGAATATATCCCTTTTGAGCATGGTGAAGTAGTTGATTATACTTTGGATGGTGTATCAATACACCCAGTCACTAGAATGATACTGGCGTCCTTCCGTTAACTCAGTAGCCGGAGAGGAAGGAAACTGCTCAGGGATTTCAACATGAGGCCAATGGTGACTTTAAAACAGTTAGTTTATTGGCTGTGATGGAAGAACTGAGGATGGATACACAACATTGTAATTACTCCACAATACTATGCTAATTAACAGAGCAAAGAAATTAACTTCATGTCCTGAATAGAATGCGTTATGTTTGGGGAAAATCCAGCAGTGATCAACAACTAACTTAAGAGTTTGAATTTAAAAAGGAATAATCTGCCAATATTGTACAAACCAGGTGTGTAAAGCTCTTAGAGACTTATCCAGAAAGAATCACTTTCTGAAGGCACTGTATGTCTATGGATCGTACTCGGGTTTCCTGTGCGCCACAAGACTGTTAGCCTTCTGAGCTAAATCCTAGGTTTTAGCCCAGGGAGCTAACTAGTCTTCAGGTCCCAGGCAAGGTTACTCATCACACGAGCGTGGTTCACTAAACCACCATTATACAGGATCTGTTAGTGTTGCACGGCGTACCGAAACTATAATAAGAAAAACGGTTGGGTATTAGAAGTGAAAGGAACAAATTCTATCAAATGTCTCGTGTTTGAAAATGAGCTAAATGTGTTAAACTAATTAGAAAATATGATACATTTGGACAAACGATTACAAGACTATAACAGAATGCATCAGTGTTTGTATTCCCTGCAGCTTTCTGAAGAAGCATCGGCACAGGAATGCCTGTCTGGGTGTGCATATGTTGACCACTTTGTGTAGCCGTTAGAAGGGTTGGGTACGTTACTTTCTAGATGTAGTCAGTTAGTTACAAGTTACCTGTACAAAATTGTAATCAGTAACATAACTTAATGCAGAATGTAATCTGCTTACTTTCCCCTTAAGAGGCATTAGACGAAGACAAAAATGAATGACCAATATTGCAGGATAAATAAATGTTAGTTTACATTTTCACAGCACTGTATTTGACCCCTTTCTAATTTTCTCCACATTTTTGATACTGGATGTTATCAGATCTTCAACCAAAACCTAATATTAGATAAAGGGAACCTGAGTGAACAAGTAAGAACAATGACATACTTATTTCATAAACAAAGTTAAGCAACATCCAATGCCCGTGTGGAAAATTGATTTCCCCCTTACACTTAACTGGTTGTCACCTTTAGCTGAAATGACTCCAACCAAATGCGTCCTGTAGTAGTTGTTGATCAGTGTCTCACATCGCAGTAGAGGTATTTTGGCCCACTCTTCCATGCAGAACTGCTTTAACTTAGTGACATTTGTGGGGTTTCAAGCATGAACTGCCCCTTTCAAGTCCTGCCACATCTCAATTGGGATTAGGTTTGGACTTTGACTAGGCCATTCCAAAACTTTAAATGTGTTGCTTTTTAGACATTTTCATGTAGACTTGATTGTGTGTGTTGGATCATTGTCTTGCTGCATGACACTGCTGCGCTTCAGCTCACAGACGGATGGCCTGTCATTCTCCTGTAAAATTCTGATACAGACCACCACCATGCTTGACCTTTGGTATAAGGTTCTTACTGTGGAATGTAGTTTGGTTTTCGCCAGGCATACTGGGACCCATGTTGTCAAAGTTATACTTTTGACTCATCTGTCCATAGAACATTCTTCCAAGAGTCTTAATGATCATCCAGGTGCTTTTTGGCTAACTTGAGTCAACTTCTTGTATATGACGTGGTTCCTGTTGTGTCTGGCGAAATTCAAACACATCCTATGGATTATTATTAGTTTATCAGCATGAATTCAATTGCTCAATAAAAGCCCCACTCTGGGTCTTTTAAAATTGAACATTTTTTCTTACGGTATGGAGCACAATACCACAGAGGAGTTTAGAAGTGAACTCCCTCACTTGCATTCCATAGGCTGGGATCTGCAGCTGTTGCAAGAGTGCATTTCCCCCTGGTTATCCACTGGTCACAAAAAAGTGATTGATAGGCAATTTAAACTTCAATTCAACCATTATTGGGTTGAACAGCCATCCACAATCCGTAAGGCGCAAATAGCTTAAAGAGAGAGCAGCAGTATGATTCACATCAATGCAATATGTAGATGCCAATAATAAGTTATCCATATCGCCCGAATTCTACACCACTGCTGTTGTCCATACCTCATAGCGTTTATTCAAGTTGAATAATATTTTGATGCCGACAGTAGCCGTAACATTTGAAGACATGGCTTGGACTGTAGCCTACGAAAGTCTATTCCTGCTCATTTCCCATGAGCCATCAAATACATTTTGTGTGTCATCATAGTGGTCTCTGACTTGTGGTCAGGCTCGCTCAGGTGGGGGGAAAACGTACACCTTTTTTTCAATGCTGATTTGAATGTCATTGAGAAAACAAAGGTGTCAACTTTTTCACAAACATCCTTTAATCTAGTTTTTCAAAAGTATCTGATTACAAAAAAAATCTGGTAACGGGTTATTTTTTTTGGTCATTATTAACCATGTTTTCATGCGACATTGTGGGATGTTTTTGTCGGTAAAATTGTGATGGCAGTGGGAATTCCTTTATGTGCAAATATTGATAGAATAACCATCATATCGAAGTAAGCATGGAGTCACGCGATGTTATGGGGTGTGGTCCTCCCACTACAACTAGGGAAACCATGCAATTTATTAGGCTACAGATGAAAAACTATGAACATCACAGGGTGGTAAGTGCATAGTGATCTGGATGCTCCTTTCCAATAAACATCGTGGGTCTGATTCTGGTGACAGACGCTTAACTGCTGTTTTACAAATGCAAGTATTCTCGCTCTTTTAATTCTCGCTCTTAATCTCGTGTACAGTCGTGGCCAAAAGTTTTGAGAATGACAAATATAAATTTTCCCAAAGTCTGCTGCCTCAGTTGGCAATTTGCATATATTACAGAATGTTATGAAGAGTGATCAGATGAATTGCAATTAATTGCAAAGTCCCTCTTTGCCATGCATCCCCCAAAAAACATTTCCACAGCATTTCAGCCCTGCCACAAAAGGACCAGCTGACATGTCAGTGATTTTCTCGTTAACACAGGTGTGAGTGTTGACGAGGACAAGGCTGGAAATCACTCTGTCATGATGATTGAGTTCGAATAACAGACTGGATGCTTCAAAAGGAGGGTGGTGCTTGGAATCATTGTTCTTCCTCTGTCAACCACAGTTACCTGCAAGGAAACGCGTACCGTCATCATTGCTTTGCACAAAGGGCTTCACAGGCAAGGATATTGCTGCCAGTAAGATTGCACCTAAATCAACCATTTATCAGATCATCAAGAACTTCAAGGAGAGTGGTTCAATTGTTGTGAAGACGGCTTCAGAGTAAAGAAAGTCCAGCAAGCGCCAGGACCGTCTCCTAAAGTTGATTCAGCTGCGGGATCGGGGCACCACCAGTACAGAGCATGCTCAGGAATGGCAGCAGGCAGGTGTGAGCGCATCTGCACGCACAGTGAGGCGAAGACTTTTGGAGGATGGCCTGGTGTCAAGAAGGGCAGCAAAGAGGCCATTTCTCTCCAGGAAAAACATCAGGGACAGACTGATATTCTGCAAAAGGTACAGGGATTGGACTGTTGAGGACTGGGGTAAAGTAATTTTCTCTGATGAATCCACTTTCCGATTGTTTGGGGCATCCGGACAAGCTTTCCCCCCCCAGAGAAGACAAGGTGAGCGCTACCATCTGCCCTGTGTCATGCCAACAGTAAAGCATCCTGAGACCATTCATTTGTGGGGTTGCTTCTCAGCCAATGGAGTGGGCTCACTCACAATTTTGCCTAACACAGCCATGAATAAAGAATGGTACCAAGATATCCTCCGAGAGCAACTTCTCACAACCATCCAGGAACAGTTTGGTGACGAACAATGCCTTTTCCAGCATGATGGAGCACCTTGCCATAAGGCAAAGGTGATAACTAAGTGGCTCGGGGAACAAAACATTGACATTTTGGGTCCATGGCCAGGAAACTCCGCAGACCTTAATCCCATTGAGAACTTGTGGTCAATCCTCAAGAGGCGGTTAGACAAACAGAAACTCACAAATTCTGACAACTCCAAGCATTGAATATGCAAGAATGGGCTGCCATCAGTCAGGATGTGGCCCAGTAGTTAATTGACAGCATGCCAGGGCGGATTGCAGAGGTCTTGAAAAAGAAGGGTCAACACTGCAAATATTGACTCTTTGCATGTAATTTTCAATAAAATCTTTGACACTTATGAAATGCTTGTAATTATTCTATTCCATAGTAACATCTGACAAATATCTAAAGACACCGAAGCAGCAAGCTTTGTGGAAATGAATTTGTCATTCTGAAATCTTTTGGCCACGACTGTAGACTAGCCTAACGTTACCCGTCTGGATCTACGAGCTGTTGGCTACAGCGCACGTCCTAAAACCAGATTTGCAATTTAACCCAAGTTTGTGACAACTATCGGTAGAGTTGAAAATGCGATGGAAACGCATTTCACTTTTCGATATTTATTTAGTGAAATAATCTTTTACAAGAAGTACAATGTGTGCACTACCTCAACCACACACTGATTTTATCCGCAACATGTCCATGTGGTGGAAACGTGCACATTTTTCTTTGGATTTTAGAATATTTGCATCTAAATCGATCGCCAATTGGATGGAAACCTAGCTAGTTACATTTAATGTTACGTTCGCATATGTTACGTTCGCATGATGATAGTAATAAGTCTTCAGGCAGATGGAAAGGCTTTCGCAAAAATCTTCTCAATTATAGTGCATTCAGAAAATATTCAGACCCCTGGACTTTTTCCACATTTTGTTACGTTACAGCCTTATTCTAAAATTGATTACATTGTTTTCCCCCCTCAATCGACACACAATACCCCATAATGACAAAGCAAAAATAGTTTGACATTCTTTTAAAAATGTTAATAAAAATAAACTGACATTTACATAAGTATTCAGACACCCTACTCAGTAATTTGTTGAAGCACCATTGACAGCGAGTACAGCTTCGAGTCTTCTTGGGTATGACGCTACAAGCTTGGCACATCTGTATTTGGGGAGTTTCTCCCATTCTTCTCTACAGATCCTCTCAAGCTCTGTCAGGTTGGATGAGAGTCGCTGCACAGCTATTTTCAGGTCTCTCCAGAGATGTTCAATCGGGTTCAAGGCCAGGCTCTGGCTGTGCCCCTCAAGGACATTAAGAGACTTGTCCCGAAGCCACTCCTGCTTTCTCTTGGCTGTGTGTCCAGGGTCGTTGTCCTGCTGGAAGGTGAACCCCCCCCCAGTCTGCTGGCTTGAGCGCTCTGGAGCAGGTTTTTATCAAGGATCTCTCTGTATTTTGCGATGTTCATCTTTCCCTCAATCCTGACTAGTCTCCCAGTCCCTTCCCCTAAAAAACATCCCACAGCATGATGCTGCCAGCACCATGCGTCACTGTAGGTTTGGTGCCAGGTTTCCTAAAAATGTGATGCTTGGCATTCAGGCCAAAGAGTTCAATCTTGGTGTCATTAGACCAGACAATCTTGTTTCTCATGGTCGGAGTCTTTTAGGTGCTTATTGGCAAATTCCAAGCGGGCTGTCATGGGGTCTGAATACATATGTAAAAAAAAATTTTTTTGTGCAAAAATGCTAAACCTGTTTTCACTTTGTCATTATGGCATACTGTGTGTGCATTGAGGGGGAACATAAATTAATCAATTTTAGAATAAGACCATAACGTAACAAAATGTGGAAAAAGTAAAGGGGTCTGGGTTTGACTATCGTGATATTAAATCTGGTATTGAAGTCATTTCTGCTATCGTGGTAACATTAGTCTGTCTTTCTGGTGTCTGATTCACAATGCTTCTTGCTTCCACCATAGGATTCTTTGGAGGAGGAGGATGACTCTGAAGAAGACAACATGTAAACTTAATTCTGCGGTTTCTTCACTTGTCACACACACCTACTGACAGGACAGCTCTACAAGAAACGGACGGAAATTATTTTGTATGTGTTGGACCATTAATGTCATTTCTTTCCCATTTGGTTTGATGGATTACACAGCTTTGAAATAAGTGGATGTGCACTGTTTATACTAAAAGCATCTTTGACCATTAAAAGAAAGGGTCTGTCAAGTCAAGGGTCTGCCTTAGTCATGTTATTTTTTGCCAATGTATTAGAGGTCGACCGACTATTGGAGGACCAGAAAAGCAGATACCGATTAATCGGACGATTTAATATTTTTTTTAAATTGATTTGTAATAATCAATTACAACAATACTGAATGAACACTTAATATAATACATCAATTTAGCCTCACGTAAATCATGCAAAAACAGTGTTGGAGAAGAAAGTGCAATATGTGCTATGTAAGAAAGCTAGCGTTTCAGTTCCTTGCTCAGAACATGAACATATGAAAGCTGGTGGTTCCTTTTAACCGGAGTCTTCAATATTCCCAGGTAAGACGTTTTAGGTTGTAGTTACTATAGGAATTATAGGACTATTTCCCTCTATACCATTTATATTTCATTAACCTTTGACTATTGGATGTTCTTATTGGCACTTTATTGCCAGTGTAACACTATAGCTTCCGTCCCTCTCCTCGCTCTTCCCTGGGCTCGAACCAGCAACACAACAACAGCCACCATCGAAGCAGCGTTACCCTTGCAGAGCAAGGGGAAGAACTACTAGAAGGCTCAGAGCGAGTGAAGTTTGAAACTCTATTAGCGCAAATGCTTGACGCACAATGAAAAGCTGCTGGCAAAACACACGAAAGTGCTGTTTGAATGAATGTTTAGGCGTATGCTTCTGCCTACCACCGCTCAGTCAACTTAGATACTTGTATGCTTAGTCAGATTATATGCAACGCAGGACACGCTAGATAATATCTAGTAATATAATCAACCATGTGCAGTTAACTAGTGATAATGATTGTTTTTTATAAGATAAGTTTAATGCTAGCTAGCATTAAGAGAGAGAGGCAGGTCGTTATTGCGTTGGGCTAGTTAACTGTAAGGTTGCAAGATTGATTTCCCCGAGCTGACAAGATGGAAATCTGTCGTTCTGCCTCTGAACAAGGCAGTTAACCCACCGTTCCTAGGCCTTCATTGAAAATAAACTTGAAATCGGCCCTAATTAATCGGCCATTCCGATTGATTGGTCGACCTCTAATATGTATTTAGTCCTTGATGTATTATTTACAAGACTACTACTACTTGATCCTTCTACTGGCGGTGCCAGTTGTGTTAGAACAAAGACAATTTCAGTGCAGTGTGATGTTTCAACTATGACATGAGTTCAATGACTCCAGAAGGGCAGTAGTCTCCACATTGACCTTACCATAGACCGCCACCTCTGGCTACCATGCCTCCATTCCATCCTTGTTGTTTCGTCCCTGCTTGGATACACTTGAGACTAAATACAGAAGACCTGACGATAATACAGTGTCTTGAATCTGATTTAGCTCATCTCATCTGTACATTTGATGAAGAACACATGCCATGCTGTCTCGGATAAATTCATGCTATGGCCTTAGTCAAGTTAGTGAAGTGATTTGACAGCAATCACTTCACTAGCTTTTCTGGTCAGTGCTATCCGGGATCGTTGGGACGTCCATACCCTAACCTTATCCATAACGAAAGACAATACAGTATGTTTAGAAACTCTACCATAAGCTTAACCATTTAAAATGTCAACTTCAATGGGGTTAGGGACTTCCCAAAAAAGCCGGATAACGAGGACCGCTTTTACCTGCACATGTTTCCGGTTACGTAAACCAACTTGCCCGCTGACGTCCTACAAACATGTACACGGCGCCATTGTCCTCGACCACAAACAAATCGATCTTGTGTATTTAACTCGTATCGCATTCTATCCCCAGCATACTACTACATAGCTATTAACTCCTTAGTTCAAATACGAGTCACGGCCAGCACCATCCAACGAGTGTGTAGAAATGGCACGTGTTTTCACATACAGTCCATTTCCATCCTTAGGAGTGACAAGGAAGCTTCCAGCCAGTGTCGAAAATAGGCGGTCCATTGTAAAATATGTCTAACCAGTGAAAGGCTTGGGTAGAGATAGGTAAAAGCCAATCATATTTCCATCGTGGGGTGTTCTGGAGGATTAAAAAGCCAAGTATATGAGGACCAATGGCAACTTTTCCCTCAAAGAGCCGATTTCCTCTCTACCAACCATCAATACAGATTAGTTATGTCCTATAGCATTTGAAGCATGTGTTGACCAATCACATTTCTGCGATTTGACCACGACTGTCATGGCAGCCAATCTGATTTCGAGAAACACATCTTCGGATCAAGTTTATTCTTCGTGTAATTGCTTTGCAACTCTAGCAAGTGGTGAGCAGTCGGGTCGTTGCAGTAAGTATAAAAAAAAATATTAGCTAATATTCCTCTCAAATGAATTACAAACAGTTCAAGCTATTTAGATCAAGGTGACACCCGTTTTGTTAAATACGGACGACACTTAGCTCAATGTCTCTTTATTTTTGTCTTGCAAGATTAGACCGTAAGGAATTGAATGGCAGTGACCAGTCGGCTTGTTTTTGCAGTGAAGAAATGTATGCGCCTTTTGTGAAACTGTATAATAAATAAATAATTGTTGTCCTGATACTTTTTGTTTTATCGTCGCGAACTACCTGCTTCTCGTTTATCCGAAAGAGAACCACCGTTTGAAATGTTATGCCGGAACTACCTAGCTGACAAACTCAATGACTAGCAAGGCGGTTTAAATCGCCATATCGATAAACTGTTCTTAGCTAGCTAACCTTAGTATGGTGAAGTTAGCTAGGTAGCTAAATTTAGCTCTCGAGTTGAGGGAAATATTCTGTCTTTCCTTATTTTCACAAAGACTGCTGATATGTTTTATATATTCTGTTTTACTGAAACAACCTTGTTTAAGATGACTGTGTGGCACACATTTTAGAGACAGATGTTTTTTGTAACGTTATTTCAAGCAGTTTGGAATGAACCACCAGCCTGACATGGTGCAGCACGGCGAGCTATGATGGCGACGTGACACACAGTCAGATTGCGAGGCAAGCGGGAAGAAACACGCATTATTCTTCTTGTCTATGTGCAACGTCCTCTTTTTAAAAAAAGATTTCGACTAATTATTTGAGGTCTACTTTAACTATCAGCATACAGTGAAAACTAGCTAGCTACACATTTTGTACATCTGGAGGGAGGGGGCGGCTGCATCGAGCATGAAAAGAATGCGTTAAGTAGCTAGCTAGTTTGTTAGCTAGTATATTTATTAATTTGTTCCAGTTTATAGCTATTCTGACAAGTCTTTGATAATCTGCTATTACTATATTGTTTTACAGCAATCAAAACCAATCGAGCTGGACTCCCTCAAATAGTCTACGATGAAGGTAAGTCACTTTGCTAACCTCAGTTGAAAACAGGAGTGAAGCCGACGCCTCTTTCACTTAGCTTGCAAAGATACAGGGTCAACTGTATATGGTTGGCAACAACATGTCAACTTGAATATGTCAGGCATATAATGTTTCACAATTCATTTAAATGTTCCCACGTTTTAATCTAGGCATCACCACCACCTCTTCCTGAACAAGATATTTAGATGAAAAATGCAACTTCATGTTTATGTGGCATATGATGGGTGTTACAAGTTCATGCTTCATGGACATTTAATTTAATAGTGGCCGAACTGTTTTGTTCCGAAGTAAGTACAATGATGCATGTTATGGCGCATCTGTTTTTCTCACAGGCAGCAAACGAGCCTGCCTATCTGACCGTGGGGACGGAGGTCAGTGCCAAATACAGAGGTGCCTTCTGTGAGGCAAAAATCAAGACTGTTAAACGGATGGTGAAGGTTAAGGTAAGAGCACCACACAACAATGGCTCCACCCCAATGGCAGCCTATTACCTTTTGTAGTGCACTACTTCTGACCAGGACCCATAGGGTTGTGGTCGAAAGTAGTGCATTATATAGGTAGTGTGTCATTTGGGACAATGACACTGTAATCAAACAAGGTAGTATGTGGAATGGTCCATTATGTCAGCAAATGTTGATGTCCACATATTATAACAATATGTTGTTTATATAGACAAACTGATTGTCCAGTTTCGGGTGACAGTTTTGCTGCAAAAGAACCCCCCCTTCTCTCGTGTCTGCCAGTGGCATCTTTCAAGTAGAGACTTGTTCTATGAACAGTTTTCCTCAGTTTGTTTTATAAAGCATTAGGCAGTCTGTAACAGCCTACATAGTACCAGGTACACACTCAAAAGTGAATTTAGTCATGACATAATCATAACACAACAATAAACACAGGCAATACTGGAATGTTTGGATATTCTGCTGTTAATCAGCAGGTAGTTTGTATTCAATTACTAACCTAATCTGTTGGCTTTAACGTTTGGTAATACACATGAATGTACATTAAATGGGGATTGATCATGCTTGGACATTCGATTAGCCAACTCTTGTTTTGTATGTTTTTGAGCTATGGATAGGACTAGGAATTTAAGTTTTGTATTCAAAACACATTGTGAAAATGTGGAGTTAGTGAACTGGTGAACCTGCTTCTAGTTGATGATGGTTATTGTTTCAAGACCAGATGATCCCCACCAATCACCAGGTAGCAACATTGTGACCTGACCTCCTCTTCTCCATTATTCGCCTTTGTCACTTCCTTTATGATTGTCACGAGGTCAGAGTTCCCTTGACTGATTGTTTCATGGGGCATGGTAGGTAGCCCCATTGAACTTTCTCCACATTAAACGTAGGCCGTCATTTGAAATAAGAATTTGTTCTTAACTGACTTGCTTAGTTAAATAAATAACTGATGTGAACAGTGAGGAAACAGTGAGTTTGCAAGTGAATGCACCATTCCCTGGTTATAAGCACAAACCTACTACTGTATCGTAGTCCTCCAGCACTGCCATGTGTAGCCCCTGAATACATGAGTTAATCTAAAGTCCTTTGGGGACAGGTCAGGAAGGGAAGAGTTTTGTCTGTTACACAACTGAATTATTTCACCTTGACTGAACTTCTTATCTCATTCATTCTATTTCTTTGTCTCTACCTAGGTGATGGTCAAAGGAGACACCACCTCGCAAGTTGTTCAAGATGATCAAGTGAAAGGACCATTAAGGGTAAGTTGGAACTAACTGGCACCACCAAACTTGTCACAAGAAGATAAGGAAAATATTAGTTAGGCCCTCAGTGTCCTTTTGGTTCTCAGAATACATAATCTGTTAATCATATAATTCTAAGATCTGATCTGTCGGATACAACAATGGTGCTGTGCTTGTGACGGTAGTATATAGAACAGGGACAGTTGGGTACATATTGGGTATTGTTGACGTAAAGCTTATGTATATTGCCTAATTGTAATGGTCATGTGACTAATGCTCTGGCCAAGCACACTGATCACCCGTTTTTCAACAATTGTAAGCATCAATGGTTCCCCGACGGTTCAAAATGGCCTCAGTTTTTATTTTCTGATGTTTTCGAAGCCCTGTGGTTCCCTTTTCATTGTTTGAACATATGTGATAGGCTTTCACTCTGCTCAGGCACGTTGTTCTTTATTTAGGGGAAGTCTCTTAACTTTTGCCGTTTTGAGTTCTTGTTGAAATGGGAGTAAAAGAGCAGAATGTATGAGGTGTCTCAGTCTCATCCCTTTGTTTCCTTTTGCAGGTGGGCTCCACAGTGGAGGTGAAGAGTGCAGAGGGGATCTGCAGTGAGGCAACCATCAACAAACTCACAGACGCCAGTTGGTACACAGTGGGCAAGTACAGCAACAACACCCAAACTAATATACAATGCCTGCTCTTCAGTTAATTAATGGGTGGCTGTATGTCTTTGTTGGTTGCATTTCCCCCTTTTTCTCTCAACTTGCCTAATGGTTAATAACTATTTGTCTTTATGAAGTCTCATATTTTGGTGTGACTTTTGCAAGGGGTGCAGTTTTAACTTTTGCAAGGGGCGCTGTTTTTCATGTGTTCCAGTGTTTGACGATGGGGATGAGAAGACACTCCGCAGGACGTCACTGTGTCTGAAGGGAGAAAGACATTTTGCTGAGAGCGAGGTAAAGGGACTAGTATTCTGACCTGACTCTTTTCTTAGCCATTTGATTTGCTGGCCTCTCTGTTATGTTACACATTAACACATTGATTAAGCCCCCTCCTTTCACCTCTCTTTCACATCTAGACATTGGACCAACTGCCCCTAACCAACCCAGAGCACTTTGGCACCCCCGTCATCGGGAAGAAGGGAAACCGCGGAGGGAGGAGGTCATCTCAGGCTCAGTAAGTTGACCATTCTTTTACTTTTGGCTATAGGGAACCACACCGTTCTTTGCTTTAGATACAGTTTTATGACTTAACAAGCACTAACTCTTACATTCACCAGTATGATTTTAATCTATAGCAAGCATGCTGCTTTAAATGCTCTGCCTGCATACATTCAGACATGGTCATTTATATACAACAACATAGTACGATATATAGGCCTTTGTGATTGATACAGCGTTGAGCTTCTATAGAGCTCTGTAGAAGCTTTTGACGGAGACGGATTATAGCTTCTGACCTGTAACGATTCTGTTCTGATGGGGAGTCCTGTTCAACTCCTCAGTGCGGACGATGACAAGGAGTCGTCTTCCAGTGAAGATGACAATGAGGACAGGAGGAGGCTAAACGATGACCTGATGGGTAAAGTGGCCAGTGTTCAGACTGGGACAGAGCGGACATCCTGGTACCTGGCCCTGGTGAGTCACAACCTGCACAGCCCCAGTTACACATGCTGTTTCTTTCTCTGCTCTCGTTCACTTTTTGTCCTGCTCTCTTTCACTTTCTCTCTTGCTCTCAATATGTATGGTATAATTAAATGGCCCTTGACCTTAGCAGCCATTGACAAGTTAGAGTTATGCAGATCAGGGAAGTTTCAATCTTTCACATTCAGCTACACTTGTCCTACCTGCTAATTGAGAAGTGTCATGGAGATGTTAGTTCTGTTCATACAACAACCTGAAAAACAACTCCTTGTGAAACTGAAAGCAAAATGGTCAAAAACCCTCCTAGACCTTTGGCCCTTGTTGTATGATTGTTCCTAGCTGTTCTTTATCGTTTCTGTCTAGGTGATATCACCCAGCTGCAATGATGACTTGACAGTCAAGAAGGACCAATGTTTAGTCAGATCATTTGCAGACTCCAAATTGTAAGCGTTGTGCATCCTACTTTTACATCATACAGTTTAAGAATTCCCAGTTAATTTACAAACATGTCTTGGTATATGTTTGCCCTGCCATGCAATGTAAATACACATGTATAATGTAAATTGCTGTTGAAGTCTTCTCAGAATTGGTACTTAAAAAATTAAATCTGAATGCACATTTAGATGTTTGTTGTTTTTCAGTCACACTGTGGCAAGAAAGGAGATCCATGAAGTGAACATGGACAGCATCTCTAAAGCTGAGTTCTCACCGAGGAAAGGTAAGGCTGGCTCACCTAGGGAGCTCAACACTTCCAGTAAGTTCAAAAAATGAATGGTATTATGTTCAACTGAATTGAGATGTAATTGATCTGTAGGCCTAACTCTTTACTTAGGGGTCTTTCACCAAATTGGTTCGGAGTGGTTTTTCCAAACTCTGGCGCATTTCCCACCCGTAGTTCAGTTAGTTTGGACTGGTGTGAACACTATGCGCACTAAACAACTCACAGTGGTTTGCTCAAAAAAGGTGGTCTCAGTCCGATTCCATTCTTACCGTGGTGTGGTTAAGCTGCAGGTGAGAACGCAGTCCGAACCAAACAGGAAAATAACCAAGGAGTATTATTGGTTGTTTGACTGCGTGCATTTGATAAAATGCATGTAGTACCATTACTTTATCTCTGAAACATTCTGTGAGTAGCAGTGCATTTTGTGATCGCATCCAGGCTATACCGGGGATATAGGCTATTCACATCCCAGTTAGAGTGGCTATTGTGGCTGTTCCCTCCCGAATGTTGTTGGAAGACCAAAGCGAAAGTAATATGAAGTTTGCGACAAGTTATGCTTCTTGGTAATCGTAGACGGATTGAACTTGATTTTCTTCAAGAAACAAATGACTTGCATGAACTCGTGGTTTTGTTTGGACATTTAGCAATGTGAAACCGACTGGACCAGATGGGGGGGAGACAGACGACAACAACAACAATGTAACATAATCTAAGTCTGATTTGAACTATGTGTGAAAGTACCCTTTTTCTGGCTACTCTCAGGGTTGGATGGGGCAGTGCATTTCCTCAAGACCAAGGTAGTTCCTGACAGTTGGAAGATGGACATGAGTGAGATTTTAGAATCCTCCGGCAGTGACGAGGAGGACACAGAAGGAAAGGAGAGTGACGACGACGATGAGGAGGAGGAGGAGGAGGAGAAGGAGGAGGAGGACAAGGAAGATGCCAATGATGAGGTAAGAAGAACTCTGTTTTAGTCTGGAGGGATATTTTAAGACTACACGTAAGTCACTTTCCTTTTAGATGCAGATTAGGCCAGAGCCTTTATATATTCATAAATGAAGTTTTTCTATCCGTTTTGACAAGGCAGTAGCTTATCCAGTGTTGACTGTTTACTGATCTGTGTTATACTCTACTAACAATGACCACTACAACCTGCTTGAATAGCTACAAATTTATGGAGAGGGAAAGGAATTTATCCCTCTCTTTGCTGCATTGTTATTTTGTTGTGATAAGCTTTATCTGAGGGCCGGCTCTCAGTAATGTAAACCCAGCTGTGTATTGTAGTGACCTCACCTGCTCTGAGAATGAAGTTGGCTTGGCACCATGCATTCATTGCATTCCCTTTCTGACATCTTGTGGCTACTGAGCCACCTTGATTGAGCCAGACTCCCAATAGACCCTGGGTGTGTCCCAAATGGCACCCTATTCCCTCTTAGTGTACTACTTTTGACCAGGGCCCATAGGGAATAGGGTGCCATTTGGGACTTAATCCCAGTGTGTGGGAAAGCCCCTTCCTCCGGAACAACAATGGTTCTTTCTGCTCCCAGAGTTCGGGACAAATGGCCATTCGTGTGGTTTCAGACACTGTTCCCATAGCAACTGGCAGCTACTTCCTATCGTTTTAGAGAGGGACTGTGGGGATTGGCTGAGGGCCAGTGGAGGCTCCTGACTCGAGTTCTTTCTACCTCTGCTGCTTGTCATAAAGGCTTTGCTTCTCATGAGTGAAATTGGTTCACTTCACTGTGTATTTGCTTGTGTCTGGGGCACTTTGTCAGTCAAGGTATAATTCACACATTACATATCACAGCCTATATAGATTACAATGGCATGTTGATTTTCCTTTCTAGTTCCTCCATTTTAGACTTCAGTGTACTGTGACTATCTGTTTAGTAATATATGTACAGTGCATTCAGGAAAGTATTCAGACCTCGACTTTTTCCACATTTTGTATGGATTATACTTTTTTCCCCTCATCAATCTACACACGATACCCCATAAGGACAAAGCAAAAACTGTTTTTTAGAAATGAAAAAAACTAAAATATCACATTTACATAAGTATTCAGACCCTTTACTCAGTACTCTGTTGAAACACCTTTGGCAGCGATTACAGCCTCGAGTCTTCTTGGGTATGACACAGATGTGCCAAGCTTGTAGCATTTGGGCAGTTTCTCCTATTATTCTCTGCAGATCCTCTTAAGCTCTGTCAGGTTGGATGGGGAGCGTCGCTGCACAGCTATTTTCAGGTCTCTCCAGAGATGTTTGATCGGGTTCAAGTCCGGGCTCTGGCTGGGCCACTCTAGGACATTCAGAGACTTGTCCTGAAACCACTCCTGCGTTGTCTTGGCTGTGTGATTAGGGTCGTTGTCCTGTTGGAAGGTGAACATTTGGCCCAGTCTGATAACCTGCTCCAGAGTGCTCAGGACTTCATCAAGGATCTCTTTGTACTTTGCTCCGTTCATCTTTGCCTCTATCCTGACAAGTCTCCTAGATCCTGCCGCTGAAAACCATCCCCACAGCATGCTGCCACCCCCATGCTTCACCGGTGCCAGGTTACCTCCAGATGTGACGCTTGGCATTCAGGCCAAAGAGTTCAATGTTGGTTTCATCAGACCAGAGAATCTTGTTTCTCATGGTCAGATTCCTTAGGTGCCTTTTGGCAAACTCCAAGTGGACTGTCCATGTGCCTTATGCTGAGGAGTGGATTCTGTCTGGCCACTCTAACATAAAGGCCTGATTGGTGGAGTGCTGCAGAGATGGTTGTCCTTCTGGAAGGTTCTCCCATCTCCACAGAGGAACTCTGGAGCTCTGTCATTGACCATCGGGTTCTTGGTCACATACCCGACCAAGGCTCTTCTCCCACAATTGCTCAGTTTGGAGGGGCGGCCAGCTATAGGAAGAGTCTTGGTGGTTCTAAACGTCTTCCATTTATGAATGATGGAAGCCACTGTTTTCGGGAACCTTCAATGCTGCAGAAATATTTTGGTACCCTTCCCTAGATCTGAGCCTTGACACAATCCTGTCTTGGTGCTCTACGGACAATTCCTTCGATCTCATGGCTTGGATTTTGCAAAAATTTAGAAAACCTGTTTTCGCTTTGTAATTATGGGGTATTGTGTGTAGATTTCTTAGGACTTTTGAATATATATTTTTTTCATTTAAGATGAAGTCTGTAACGTAACAAAATGTGGAGAGAGTCCAGGGGTCTGAATACTTTATGAAGGGACTGTACATAGGGAGCCATATCTATGGTCCTGGATGCTGTGAATAGGTAACACACCGTACAATATGATTCATCGGAAGTTATGATGACATGTTTCTCTTGGCTATCGGATTACCCATTTAAGTGAGTGAGTGTTAAATATATTTAACCATTAAATCTGTCCTTGAATTTAACCCACACTAAGTTGTTTTGCCCAAGTGACTTTGCTTGACAAATAACAGAATGTGCAACGACTTCAGAGGCGAAGAATGAGCTCAAAATAATCTCAGCACCTGACTGACTACTGGCCTTGGCATACATGAAATCTTCCTCTGCTCTAGTAGCATTGCTACTGCTACGGGAATGTATTAGTTATGTCAAGACTGGCTGCTTGCATGTCACCTTGTGTACTCTGCTAGACTAGTCAGTAGAGATTCTGACAATGGTTTTTGTCTTTATCATAAAAATATATATTTTTAACCTTTTTACCAGGTTAGTTTCGTTGATATTTTGACTCAAGTGTGTTTTTGTCGAGACCATGTCAAATTAGCAGCACACTCAATGAAGGATAATGGCTATTATAAGTAATTGTCAGTTCATGTCTAATTTGCCTATATAACCAAGGTGTATGTTTCCTGCAGCCTGAGGATGAGGCGGACCCAGAGGAGAGGGATCACTTCCTGCAGCAGCTGTATAAGTTCATGGAGGATCGAGGTGAGCCTTCAGCCCTGTCCCATTTATCTTCCAGCCTGTCTACGTCCCAAATTGCATCCTATTCCCTATATAGTGCCCTACTTTTGACCAGGGACTATATAGGGAATAGGGTACCATTTTGGGATGCAACCCTGAATTGTGCATTCTCACTCACTAACCCACAAGAGTTTGAAACCATTAGATTGATGTAAGAAATATGGTGGACACTCTCCACACCAATCCAGTGCTTTTACATCCTTGAGAGAGTGAATAAGTGCACACGTCAGGGAGAATGGGAAATAATTGGCAAACTTTCATATGACTTACTGCACACACAAATTTACTGCACGCACACACTACCTGGCCTGGCTCTGAATTCCCCAACTTTCATTTGATTTCTCTGTAGGTCTTTGTAACCCAATACATTCTAATCACTCATTCAACGACAACCCATGAAATAAAAAGGATCCTCCTGTGATTTTTTCAATGCCCTAAAATGGGCTACTTTTCTTCTGTGTAACGTCACTCTGCTCTTCTCATCCTTTCCTCAGGGACGCCAATTAACAAGCCTCCTGTGCTCGGCTACAAGGATCTGAACCTCTTCAAGCTCTTCAGGCTAGTCTACCACCAGGGGGGCTGTGACAAAGTGAGTGCATCATCTCTACAGCTTGCTCTCCCTCCCTCTTCTGAGTCCTCTTCACTGCAGCGGCAGGCAGACTGCCTGGTCTCGTCGTCTAATGTGAACAACCTGTTCTCTCCAGCTTTGCCTTGCCTCTCCTGCACCTCTGTAAGCAAAATTGCAGCGTGTAGCTCTTTAGTTGACTGTCAAGGTCAAGGGGTGTCTGTCTGGCTGGTGTTTTGCACGTCGGCCGCTATGAGGGCAAAGAAAACAGACCTGCAAAAACGACTTAACAATTTGGACTCGCTCGATCAAGTGATGTTGGTAGCGTTTTGTCTCAGTACCTCTTTCATTTGTTGAATATATTTTTGAAATAGAGTAGCCTACATGAATGGTTATTGTGATGGTGTTTTTATGCAGATTGAAAGTGGATCTGTGTGGAAACAAATCTACATAGACCTTGGCATTCCCGTCCTAAACTCTGCTGCCTCCTACAATGTGAAGACTGCCTATAGAAAGTAGGTGTTTGATCACTTCACTCAGACTTACAAATTCTCTTTACCAGATGGTTCTTTCTTTTGAAGCTGTTGAGTCATTTTCTGTGCTTCAAACGGTATTTTAGGCCAGATTACTGTAAAGCACTTGTGAAATATGTTGCTGTAAAAAAGTCTTTATAAATAGATTTGATTGATTTCTGTTTTTATGCACCAAGATTGTTTCTAAGTGTTGTGTGTGATGTCTACTGTGCTTGAGGGAGTGCTAATACATTGTGTGTAGGTACCTGTATGGCTTCGAGGAGTACTGTCGCTCAGCCTGCATAGTCTTCAGGACCATCCACCACAGCGAGGATCCGCTAGCTTCCCAGTCCCAGACAGAAGAGAAGGCCGCCCAAATCCCTGAGGTGAAGGAGTGCCAGGGTCCAACACCATCCGTCAAAACTGAGTCTGCTGCGGCCATGGAGGACAAGCCTGCCCAGGAGGAGGCAGAGTCGGGGAGCGAGAGTGACAAAGATGTCTCTTCTCCCAGGGTTAGTAAGAGTTGTACAAATTACGACAAAAAAAACATGACACTGAAGACAATTCAATTTTGGACTCTGTTAGATTGAAATCCTGTTCAGTTTCATGGTCAGTCAGTGTGACCAGGGTAGGTTCTCTTTCATTGAGATGGCTTTCTACTGTTCCTTCCCTCGGATCTTCTTTCAATGCGTTTTGAGAAGGAGCCCCGGAGGGAGGATGCGAGGAATAGAGGAAATACAGCCTAGGGTTCCTCCTCTACAGACACTAATCACTTTACTTTCTTCTTTATCTCAGGGGAGGAGACGGTGCACTGTGACCCCGGTCAAAGCTGAGGTGAAGGAGCCCTCAAAGCTGGAGAAGATCAAAGAGAAGGAGGAGCAGAGTGGTGTGGGGGAGACCAGCGGAGAGGAGACTGGAGGTCCGAGAGACGGCAGCAGGTCAGATGGAGGGGACACCCCGGGGAACAGACGCAGCCGACGCCTGGAGGAGTCTGAGGACGAGTTGGAGGATGAGGAAGACAGCGAGAGGAGAGTCGGAGAAAGGTACAGTTGAATGTTAATGAACTATCAGTGTAAAATAAATGGTGATAGAATTCATGGAATGTTTAAGATGATGTAATAATTAAACGTCACCTCAGGGCATCAAGTCTATTAGATGCCAAATGTTCATCTTCTCATGTTCCTCTATTTTGTACTTGTCAGGATGTGGCCATTGAACTGACCTAGAATGTCATGAATTGTGTAACACACAAACAGGAGGAATGTGATTACAATCAGTGTGGTTTCACATACTTGCTGAAGTCTTGTGATGTCATGTTTCAGGGTTGGTTTCCTATTGGATGGCAGTGCTGCAGATTTTTTGTTGTTGCTGTAACGTGCAGAGCTAATGGTCATATTTACTAGGAAGCAAACTGACCGAAATGTGGAGGGATTATCTGAACTTTTCCAATAAGAAACTCACATCTTTGTTGTAAAACGGTTTGCTACTGTGTGAACTAATGAATATGACCCATTTCTATCGTGAAATTGGAGTAGTGCTTGTAGTACTGACTGAAGAGCTTCTTCACTGAGTTTGAGGGCCTTGTTTGGGTGGCTCAACAGTGAGCTCAAGGGTATTTTTTTAGGACTATTGTTAGATCACGGAAAGGGGGTCTGTAGAAAACCCTTAAAGTGGCAATGTGTAACTTTCTGGGGGACCTGACCAATTTCACAGATCTATAACTCACATTTCTATCATTCTACTTGAAAGCAAGTCTAAGAAGCGGTAGACCTGTTCTATGTGTGTTATTTCTATGCTTCATGTTCATCAATCTTTCTTTTTTTTTTATAATGCCCTTCTTACATCAGCTGATATCTCAAAGTGCTGTACAGAAACCCAGCCTAAAATCCCAAACTGCAAGCAATGCAGATGTAGAAGCATGGTGGCTAGGAAAAACTCCCTAGAAAGGCCAGAACCAAGGAGGAAACCTAGAGAGGATCCAGGCTCTGAGGGGTGGCCAGTCGTCTTCTGACTGCCGGGTGGAGATTATATCAGAACATGGCCAAGATGTTCAAATGTTCATAGATGACCAGCAGGGTCAAATAATAATAATCACAGTGGTTGTAGAGGGTGCAACTGGTCAGCACCAAATGTCAGGTGGCTTTTCATAGCCAATCATTCAGAGTTGGAGACAGCAGGTACAGTAGAGAGAGAGTCCAAAACAGCAGGTCTGGGACAAGATCAGGGTTCCATAACCCCAGGCAGAACAGTTGAAACTGGAGCAGCAGCATGACCAGGTGGACTGGGGACCGCAAGGAATCATCAGGCCAGGTAGTCCTGAGGCATAGTCCTAGGGCTCAGGGAGAGAGAGAGTGAGCATACTTAAATTGACACAGGACACCGGATAAGACAGGAGAAATACTCCAGATATAACAGACTGACCCTAGCCCCCCGAGACACAAACTGTTGCAACATAAATACTGGAGGCTGAGACAGGAGGGGTCGGGAGACACTGTGGCCCTGTCCGACAATACCCCAGACAGGGCCAAACAGGCAGGATATAACACCACCCACTTTGCCAAATACACAGCCCCCACACCACTAGAGGGATATCTTCAACCATCAACCTACTATCCTGAGACAAGGCAGAGTATAGCCCATGAAGATCTCCCCCAGGCACGAACCCAAGGGGGGCGCCAACTTAAGTCTTCAGTATTGTACACCAGCATCACAGCTAAAAAAAATATTTTTTCTGTTATGCAAAATATATTTCACAGCAGTTTTAGATGGTACAATGATTCGCTACACCAGTGGTTTCCAAAACTTTTTATAGTCCAAATGTTGTTTTTTTGCCATCATTGAAAGCCTGCCACACACACTATACAATACATTATTTAAACATAAGAATGAGGGAATTTGTGTCACAAACCGGCTCGTGGGAAGTGACATATAGCTCTTATAGGACCAGGGCACAAATAATAATAATCAATCATTTTGCTATTTATTTAACCATCTTACATATTAAACCTTATTTGTTCATCAAATTGTGAATAACTCACCACAGGTTAATGAGAAATGTGCATCCTTTCAAGCACACCAAACTCTGCAATGTTTGGTTGTATTGGAGAGGGTCTTTTAAATAATTTCCCACACAGTCTGCCTGTATTTAGTTTTCATGCTCGCGAGGGCCGAGAATCCACTCTCACATAGGTACGTGTTTTCAAGGGTATCAGTGTCTTCACAGTGCGATTTGCCAAGGCAGGGTACTCTGAGCGCAGCCCAATCCAGAAATCTGGCAGTAGCTTCAGATTAAATACAATTTTCACAGAACCGCTTGTTGCAATTTTGATGAGGCTCTCTTGTTCAGATATCAGTAAGTGGGCTGGAGGCAGGGCATGAAAGAGATAACGAATCCAGTTTGTGTCATCCGTTTCGGGAAAGTAACTGTGTAATTGCGCCCCCAAATCACTCGGGTGCATCGCTATATCACATTTGACATTGTCTGTAAGCTTGAGTTAATTTGCACACAAATCATACAATGATGGAAAGACCTGTGTGTTGTCCTTGTTAATGCAGACAGAGAAGAGCTCCAACTTCTTAAAGCATAGCCTCAATTTTGTTCCGCACATTGACTATAGTTGGAGAGTCCCTGTAATCCTAGATTCAGATCATTCAGGGTGAGGGGAATAAACATCACTCAGATACGCCAGTCGTGTGAGAAACTCGTCATCATGCAAGCGGTCAGACAAGTGAAGATCATGGTCAGTAAAGAACTTTAAGCTCGTTTCTCAATTTAAAAATAAAAAACGTGTCAATACTTTGCCCCTTGATAACCAGCACACTTCTTCTGTATGTTGTAAAAGCGTTACATGGTCGCTTCCCATATCATTGCATAGTGTAGAAAATACACGAGAGTTCAGGGGCCTTGCTTTAACAAAGTTAACCATTTTCACTGTAGCGTCCAAAACGTCTTTCAAGCTGTCAGGCATTCCCTTGGCAGCAAGAGCCTCTCGGTGGATGCTGCAGTGTACCCAAGTGGCATCGGGAGCAGCTGCTTGCACGTGCGTTACCACTCCCCTGTCATGGCTTTTGCGCCATATGTACAGATACCAACATGAGCAGCAGCTACATACGGAACATTAGTGGAATTTCCATGAGAGAGTAAAGGTTAATGTGATTGGATGTTAATTATTTCACTAGGCTACCTTTATTTAATATTGTGTTGTTTAGTTTAACACTAGATGGTTTAATTTGATTTTGGCATTGAAATGAGGCTACACAGGCAAGGGGGGGAGAGAAAAAAACTCACCCAAATGTATAGCCCCATTGGAAAATATAAATTGACTGTTTGAAAAGGTGAAGGGGAATTTTTTTTTATTTTATTTTAATTAAAATGTGAATCACATATTTATTTTGCGTACCCCCGATGGCATTGCGTGTACATACCCCAGTTTGGGAATACCTGCTCTACACTATACTAGCTTATTTTGTCACAAACTGAAATTAGGTGAACTAAAAGTTTTAGCAACCAGGAAATGGCGGCGCAATTTCTGCATACGCCAAGCTACTTAGTTGCACTATCAGGGTAAAGCAATGTGTTCTACTCCTTTCCATCAGAACCCTGGGCTTTTGCATCTTTGTGAACAGAGGTCAGCTCAGCTGCTCCATTTATGTTGAACAAACTTTGAAGTAGGTGTGCATTCATTAGTGCACGTTGTAGAACACTGTAGCAGAATGTTATGCAGCTGAAAACCTTTTGCAACAAAGTTTCAAAAGTTCAGTTTAATCCCTCCCAGTTTGGTTCCTAGTTAATACACCACAGTATTGGCAGTGTTTTAATAACCTGCTTTTGGATGTTAGATCGCTTTATTTTTGACTGTGCACCGTAAGATTTGAAGGCTCTCAGGGACAGCCTTTAACCGTGTGTGTGTGTGTGTGTGTGGGGGGGGACAGGGGTGAGGACGAAGACTCTGAAGACTCCGTAACAGGGACTAAGGTGAAGGTAAAGTACGGTCGAGGGAAGACCCAAAAGATCTACGAGGCCAACATCAAGAAGGCAGAGAACGATGATGGAGGAGATGTCCTCTACCTAGTTCACTACTACGGCTGGAACGTCAGGTAACCCACGGACACGTACCTCCATTTTCACCCACCTGAAAGAGTTGATAGGGATTTTATGATTCACTGTCTTGATCACGGCAGTATTTTCAGTATTACTTTTCCACCTTCATCTGTTTTTGAAGTGACTGACTTTCAATGTAATATTTTGCTAGTATGTTTATTGTATGTGGTTAGAGCGTTGGACTAGTAACCGGAAGGTTGCAAGTTCAAACCTCCGAGCTGACAAGGTACAAATCTGTCGTTCTGCCCCTGAACAGGCAGTTAACCCACTGTTCCTAGGCCGTCATTGAAAATAAGAATTTGTTCTTAACTGACTTGCCTAGTAAAATAAAGGTAAAATAAAAAAATATGTGTATAATCTGAGAGCTATAGGGTTAATGGCTTAATTTCCCCTCTAGGAATGATGAGTGGGTCTAGCTATAGGGTTAATGGCTTAATTTCCCCTCTAGGAATGATGAGTGGGTCTAGCTATAGGGTTAATGGCTTAATTTCCCCTCTAGGTATGATGAGTGGGTCTAGCTATAGGGTTAATGGCTTAATTTCCCTCTAGGTATGATGAGTGGGTCTAGCTATAGGGTTAATGGCTTAATTTCCCCTCTAGGTATGATGAGTGGGTCTAGCTATAGGGTTAATGGCTTAATTTCCCCTCTAGGTATGATGAGTGGGTCTAGCTATAGGGTTAATGGCTTAATTTCCCCTCTAGGTATGATGAGTGGGTCTAGCTATAGGGTTAATGGCTTAATTTCCCCTCTAGGTATGATGAGTGGGTCTAGCTATAGGGTTAATGGCTTAATTTCCCCTCTAGGTATGATGAGTGGGTCTAGCTATAGGGTTAATGGCTTAATTTCCCCTCTAGGTATGATGAGTGGGTCTAGCTATAGGGTTAATGGCTTAAGTTCCCCTCTATAGGTATGATGAGTGGGTCAAAGCAGACCGGATAATCTGGCCTGTCGACAAGGGCGGAACAAAAAAGAAACAGAAAAAGAAAGTGAAGAATAAAGAGGAAGGCGAGAAGGAGGATGACAAGCAGGGGAAGCTGTGTGGCTTGAAGCGAGGTCGCCCTCTTCTTAGAACCACCTCCGCCAGCGCCAACCGCAGCGTCTCCAAGACCCCCAGCAGTGAGGGGCGCTCCAGCAGCAAGAGTAAATCTGATGTATCAGCCCTGCCCAACGGAGAGGGTAAGAGACCCGACACCTGTACTTAGGTACCAGCATGTAACATGACACCATGCATGGGTGCATCTTGAACCTTGGCTTCCTTTTCTCCTCCTCACTTTAATCTGCACCGATCATCAGTATTATGGAGAGGGTAAGACCGTGGGGCTCGTTCAGCAGGCTGCAATCTTATACAATGTTCAGACCGAAATGTATTATTATATAGAACTGATATCGTTGTCTGTCATGTAGAATAGTGAATCATGACAGCTCTATTGATTTGATTTGTCTGTCGGTCTGTGTAAGCAGGTACCCCTCGCCGACGCACAAGAACAACCTCTGGGATGTATGACTCGGACAGGGATTCTACCTCCAATGGTAGGTCAACATGCCTCTAGATGCAGTATAGTCACTAGTTTAATTAGGATAACTATGATAGTCCACATCTAAGAATGATTAGAGGGCGTTTCTGGCCATGTGAGGCTGGTTTTACCAGACACCCGATTAAACTTAGTCCTGGACTATGAAGCCCTTTTCAGTGGAGATTAATTTTGAGTCCAGGACTACAATTAATCTGTCTGGGGAAACTGCAGAACACCCTTGGTGTTTGGGAAGTAATTGTTATTTTAAGGGTTGAAGCCTGGACTTTTGATGGATGCAAGCTAACCCTTGATGACTCCCCTCTCTACTTCTGGTAGAAGAATCGGGGAACTCGTCAGAGGACAGTGAGTCAGAGGATTCTCCTGAGAAGAAGCCTGCGTGGGCGGAGAGGACGGACCCCGCCACGGCCCGTAAGCAGGAGGAGGAGGAGGACCGGAGGGTGGAGAGAGGAAGAGCAGAGGCAGCAGCCGCCGCTGCAGCCCAGGTCGCAGCCCAGGACCAGCCCCCCAGCAGCCCTCAGGAGAAGGAGCAGCAGGAGGACACGCTCCCTGAGAGGAGGGAGCCGGAGAAGGCTGAGGAGCAGCCCCAGGTGCCCCCCATGACTCCTGAACCCGACAGAACTAAGGAGGAGGACCCCCCTACCCCGAAATCCCCCAGGTCTAAAGCAGCACGTAGAAGTAACGTTCGCGAGCCAGAGAGGAACCCCAACAACGACACTGGCTCTGAAACGCCCACCAAAACCACCATCACCACTCCCAACAACACTGAGACCGAGTCGTCTCCCTGCCCGCGCACCCTGAACAGGCAGGATGAGCCCATGGTGGTCCTTCATTGTCTTCCAGCTGAGCACATTCCCAGCATCCCTGACCTTCCCACCATGGACTCTGACACAGACTCAGCCACGGAGGAGGAGATCTGCAGGGAGGAGCGAGGTGTGGCCAAGCGTAAAGCCACTGAGCAGAGGACGCCGGACAAGAAGGTGCGTCTGGACAGGAGGGAAGAGACGACCAAGATGGCGTCGCCAGCCAGGCGGCCCGCTGACTCGCCAGCCAGGCGGCCCGCTGACTCGCCAGAGTGGAGGCTGGAGGCGGGGGGACAGAGAGGCGAGGAGCGCCTGACGCCAGCAAAGGGTAAAACAGAGATGCCTGCCCTCACTCCGGAGGTGCAGTGTCAAGGGCTAGGAGAGGGAGGTGGAGCAGGAGGTCGACCCAGGTCGGAGCAGCTAGCCTCGGGGGTCGAGGAGGAGGTGATGCCCCAGATCGGCCCTGAGGCCCTGGTCTGTCACGAGGTGGATCTGGACGACCTGGATGAGAAGGACAAGACCTTAGCAGAAGACCTCCTAATGATGATGAGTCAAGGGAAGGTCCATGCTCCCCCTCCGTCCAATGCCTCCTCCCACCAGACCCACAACAACCCTCCTCTGTCCTCGGGGGGCGCTGCTCCTCCACGGGTCTTCTCCCCCACCTCTGCCCCCAGCCCTGATGAGTCTCACAGCACCAAGAGTGAGAGCGACGTCCCCATCGAGGTGGACAGTGTAGCCGGGGAGTCTCAGGAGGGGCTTGGTGATAACGAGTCGGCCAACTCAAACTGTTTTGAAGCTAGCACCAGCTCAAGCAACTCCAGCATGTCACTACAGGAGAGGGACACCAAGGACAGAGGTGGGTCACACAAAGAATGGCATATAATAGGCTATCTTAGGGATGTGACAAAGGGCACATTTTTCTTAACATTGAAATTGCCTTAATTTTTTATCTTTTTCATAATTGCAGAATATTGTCCTTTTGCGTATGGTCACAATGAAGTTCTATCTACCTCAGTCATAGGCTGAATCTCAAACCCAACACTTGACTCCTAAGCCCTTTTATCGAGTGGCCACTTACAGTTGTTTGATAGCGACCACTCAAGTCTGCAATGAGCATTGAGACAATGCGCACTCAACGTCCAAACTGCCTCTTACCAATATCAAAAAATCAATTTGCGAGCGTTGTCCTTCGACCTGTCTTGTCCATGACTCACTTGCTGTGAAACTGGGGCAGACAGACGCATATACTGATAGACAGTGAGAAAGTTGTAAAAAATAATAATAATTACATCTATTCCTGCACGAAATGTGCAATTTATATCGGTCGCCAGTGATTTAATCAGCTGATTTTAGGTTATAACTTGTCTTCTGCTTGCTAGCTTCACTGACACTGGGATGGAATTTTAGCTAGATAACTATGGCTGTTGGGCACTGCACTGACAAACGGCGTGTAGTTATGATAGTTTGACAGCTTGCTGATGAAGTTGTAGACATGCTCCCAGCAGTCAGTCCATACTTCAGCATGCTTCCAAAGCACAGCCAGGCCGCAGTAGCCTTGGTACGGTACTGACTTGGGGCAGAGCAGGCTGTTTCGCTGCTGTCACAACTCGCTTGCATTTCTCTGCCATTTTTCCAACATGGAGACGAAGACTTGCGGCGTCCTTTATATCTGTGGCAAATAATTTGATGTATGCATATCTCCTAACGTTACAACATTGTTGTGTTTAGGTATTTGTAAAATAAAAAAAACATTTAAGATAGACCTGTTAATTGTCATTTTGTGAGAAATGGACAGTGATTTGGTCCTCTGAAATAAAAATTCTCAATATTCTCCCTTTCACGATCAGGTCAGAAAAGGTTGATGGACTGCCATATGAGTTCTTCTGCAAAGAAGCAGAAGCGAAACCAGAAACGGCCAAGCACAACATCCAAAATTGATAAGAACGGAGCAGGTAAGTTTCATTGTTCAATTCCATTAATGGCAGGTTGTCAACTCACCCCCAAAAAACGTGTCAATGTTTGAATCCTTCTTGGCAGTAATATGATTTGTGGATTCAAATAAAGTATTTAAAATGTGTGTGACCACAGGGCACAGCAGTGACAGTGAGGACCTGGCTGTCATGGACACCTCTAGTAAGCTGACTCCAGTGAAACACTCCATGTCTAAAGGAACCCAGAAGCTGGTCTCTCCCAACAGTAAGGAGCTAGAGAAATATAAGCACAAAGACAAGCAGTCCTCCTTCCCCTCTCCTCGCACGTACAAGTGGACCTTCCAGCTCAGTAAGTTGAACTAACCACTTATCCCTAATCAGCTTATCACACTGATCTCAGGTGTTGAGGATGAGGACTAACAACAGGGGCCGGTTTCCCAGACAGACTAAGCCTAGTGGTGGACTAAAAAAAACAATTATGGCTAGGCTTAATCTGTGTCTGGGAAACTGGCCCTAGGAGTTTGGATTTTAGCCTTAATTTTGTGAATATTCATAATGTAATATTGTATTCAGTGTTCTAAATTAAATGGTTTTGAAAGCTGAATGGTCAAAGTGTGTGTTTTTATTTGTTCTGACCTTTTACAATAAGAACTTTTGTGCGTCTCTGAGCAGATGAACTGGACAGCATGACAAGTGCTGAGAGGATATCCTTCTTACAAGACAAACTACAGGATATAAGGAAGTATTACATGTCACTCAAGTCTGAAGTAGCCTCCATAGACAGGAGGCGGAAGAGGTTAAAGAAGAAGGAAAGAGAAGGTAGGATGGCTTTTCCTCCGTCATGTTCCAGAGCAAACTGCTTGAATAGCTTTGTATTGTAATGCTTTACTTGGAATATTTCCTTAGTCTGTTTTTGACACACATACAGCTGTCGAACGTAGTCTCCCTCTCCTACTATTGTCTATAGCTTTCATTGTAATGTTTTGCTTTGTTTCCATGGTCTCTTTGCTTACAATACTTTGTAGAGTATGAAAGACGGATACAGCTGTCTAACCTGGTCTCTTCTCCCTCCCAGTGTCCCACACCACAGCGTCAACGTCGTCCGGCTCGTCAGACACTGGGATGAGCCCCTCCTCTGCCTCTCCCACTCAGAACACTGTGGCTGTCGAGTGTAGGTGATGACACGCCTCCTCCCCCATGACGACCACCTTGCCCATCTCTGCCTGCCAGCCCAGCATCCCGCTGCCTCCCTGGAGACACAGGGTACATCTGAAATGGCACCCTATTCCCTATATAGGGAATATCTTTTGGCCAGAAGCCCATGTCAAATGACCAGAGACCCTGATCAAAAGTAGTCTACTATATATGGCATAGGGGTGGCATTTGGGACGCACTCACGTACTGACACATAGGAGGAAGCGCTCACGTACTGACACATAGGAGGAAGCACTCGACTGCCCCCCTCAGTCTCCTTTCACCCCTTTATCCTTTCTACCGTATCCCGTCCACCACTCTCACGTCCTGCCTCGTAGTCATTTTAGTCCACCTATCGCAGTCGTCAGGAAATGGATTCCATGTGAGTTGAATGTAAAGGAATCTACAAACCCAAGATACTCCTAGCCAAACCCCGTCAGACTCTCCATCCTTGAACAGACCATGGCACTTTTCTTCTCCCGCTCTGTCAGAACCACAGAAACATATAACCTCCTCTGGTTCCCCAAACGGGACCAATCGGATGCAGTAATGAATCAATGATGTCCCAGACAGAACCAGACAAATGCAATGTATGTAACCTACAATGTAAAGGGTTCCTACCTATGTTAATAATGGTCACTTAACCAGCTGGACATGGTTTGCAAGAAGGTAAATTATGTTCGCTTGCACCATCAGAACTGCCAAAGTACTAGTGTTACAGCAGAGTGCCCTATTTTGGAAAAATGTGAAATTCAATTGTGAAAGGGAATGTAGTTTACTGAAAACTGCAGCTGTTGTCTTCCACTATTGGAGTGTCAGCACAGATGAATTATGCAAACTATTTTTTAGTTCTTTTTAAGAAAAGGAATTTAAAAAAGAAAGGTTTACAGTGGAACAAGAGAATGATTTCAGTGGACTAATTTCCTTTGCGAGTGTATTTTGCCGTTTTATATGTAATTGCAGAGTTTTTATTTTAGTATGGAAAATTTCAAAACTATATATCACAGCAGTGAAGTTATTTAATGAAAGATTTCTCGAACTGAAATTGTGTAAAATAGTCATGGTTTGCTTTGTTAAATATATTTATTCTGTTAGTGGAGACTTTTGTATTTTTTACAATATAGAGACATGAACCTTCCACAGTTTGGACAATGGGAAAGTATATTGAAATAATGTAATGTGCTCATCTAAAAGCAGACTTTGCGTTTCAATTGGGGAGCTACTATGCAGTAGATACACTGTGTACAAAACATTAGGAACACCTTCCTAATGTTGAGTTGCACCCCCTTTTGCCCGGGAAACTGTTGAGTGTGAAAAACCCAGCAGCATTGCAGTTCTTGTCACACACTACCATACCCCGTTCAAAGGCACTTAACTCTTTTTGTCTTGCCCATTCACCCTCAATGGCACACATACACAATCCATGTCTCTTTTAAGGCTTAAAAATCCTTATTTAAAAACCTCTCAATTGAAGTGATATCAATAAGGGATCATAGCGTTCATCTGGTCAGTCTATCATGGAAAGAGCAGGTGTTCCTAATGTTTTGTACACCGAGTTTGTTTTCCCCCCATTTCCAATAGAGCCCACTACTTTCCCTAGATGTTTTTTTGGGAACACCATCATTTGATGGCCTTCACTTTTTCACTTTGTTTCTTGGTACTTGTATTTTATTTAAAACATCTTATTTTCAACATGAGTTCTGACCAATTAAAAGTTGCATAAGAAGCATGTATGTTAAGCCCGGGGGTTTCCTATGATTTGTTTCTTTTGTACATATTGTCCAAAACCATGTATTTGAAAAATACATTTTACAAACTGTAAAGGATGATTTATTATTTTTAACCTTATCTTTGTACCAGTATATTAAAACCTTTATTTTTCTGTCAAGTTGGTAGAAACGTTAGCACACAGTGTATATATATTGAACCCCGTAGAAGAGAATGGAAGCATTCAGAACATTTTAAAATGTTTGTTTGACTTGATTTCATTGTGAAAAAATGTACTTCTTAAAATCGAAGTTGATCTAGGGATTCCTAGATGAAGGTATTACGATTCCCTGAGCAAAGCCATTGTATCTTTGTAAAATAAGAGCTCTCCATTTCTAATAAAAGTTTTAAATATTTCCCTTGTGCAATACTGGTCATTGACGAGAGACAAATCTGTCTCCAGGGATTGTCCTGCAGCCACCTCTGCTAAACTCTTACTTTTTTACATTTTCTGGAGAAATATCTGTAGGTAAACATAGATGAGCAGTACTCATCTTGTTTTACCTGAGATGCATTTACAGTCACTGTTGACCAATCACATCTAATCCTATTGGTCAAAATATCAATTAGTGAAAATGATCAGAGCAGAGTGCCTGGAAGTAGCCCTCAACTGTGGTATATTGGCCATATACCACAAACCCGAGGTGCCTTAATTCTTTTAAACTGGTTACCAACACAAATCGAACAGTAAGGTTGAGTCATTCAAACCTATGGTATATTGTCTGATACACAAATGCTGTGTAAACCAATCAGCATCCAGAACCCAAACTACCCGGGTTTATAATCTTCAACCTCTGGTTATGCATCTCTAGGCCAATGACCTTCAAGTGAGGACAGTTGTCATTATTACCATCTTGGCTGCAGTGACAATCCATTACCAACAGAAAGCAGTGATTTCAAGGTCAAACAGGACATTATACAATGGGTAATTTAGCAGTATGCCAATGTACAATTTAGTTTAATGAATGGTGCAGAAACATTATCATAGGATAAAGGAGACAAACTAATACCCAGGATTGTCATTACCTTATTCAACAATCAGACTTTAATAAAAACAAAAGTAGCTATTTTATTTTTATCTCATGTTCTGGATCGCAACTCAACATGATCTCATACATCATGATCAGGCTTTTCTGGATAAAAGTGTCCAAGCAGTCATCAGCCCCAGCCTAAGAAGTAGAGGAGGTGGACAAGTTTGTGGCTGGTGTTAGCCATCCACTGATTCACATTGAGTTGGGACCAGACTGGATGGGCGACTCCTGGCGTGTAAAGGGCAGAATTTGTCTACCGTGGTCCTATTAAGCCTGCTTTCTGAGCCAGGGCTTCGTTCTGCTGGATGTGGTACTCCTGGAAGCGCATGGAGATGCGTTGGGTCATCTTTAGGTACTTCTGAAGGCAGCTCTCCGAGCAGGTGGACTGAGGTGGAAACAATGACACAATCACACCTCTCCAAATATTGCTGTACCACCGCAAAGGCTTCTACTCTAATGAAGCTAACCTGGTACAATGTGAACAACATTCAGTGACAACATTTTGTTGATAAGCAATGATGTCCTATTTGACCCATTACTTAACATTGTCCCCAAGCTCGATTGCTAGAGAGAACCTTCTGATGGATGAGATTACCTACTACAGAGCCTCGAATGACGGGACAGTATTTGGAAATATGGCCTACTACTCAGTAATAAGTATGAGGTCGTGTTCCCCTGCTCAGATCTTGCATGCATCAACCAATTGTTGTGTGCCAAGTCATCGACTGTGCAGTCTGCTACCTGCACATGTTCGTCCACTCCAAAATAATTCCACAATACTACATACAGTGCAATTTGATGAATGGAAAGAGACATCTGCTACAAAGTTGAATGACATTGCAGCCTGGTCTCATAGACTAGAAGTAACATAGTAAATGTAGATCCAGGACATTCAAATGAGGCACCAGATACAGTATGAAAGCCCTGCCTACTTCCTGGATCATGTTTGAATGGCCTTCAAGATATCGTGATAATTTAAGACATGTAAAACATAATTTTTTTGTGGATTAATTTACTTCTACCCAATGCCTTCTATGATGGTTTACAAAAAGAAGACAATCATGAAAAGCTGATATAATTTAGGATATAATTTTGAATGCCATTCAAAATCAGCTTGGGACATGATCCAGAAAGTTTGGTAACAGCACAAACATCATTCTGTTACCATTCTATTTTATAGTAAATGTGTTTTTGTACAATTTTCTTTGGAAATTGTTTTAAAAAGTAGTCATTGTGCATAGAGTTCTATGGTTTGTTTAACTTTGCAATCATTGGTTTTGTTTGACATACATTCTGCTACCGTGGAATTGCCCTATACATATGGATGTTGCTGAAACATGCGAGCTAGACCTTATGTAAAATACCTATCCAGGCGTATCAGCTAACCAAACCATATTGTTATAGCAATATGGTGTCCGACAGCAACCATTGGTTGATGCATGCAACGTCTGAGCAGGGGAACGCGACTAATGCGGTTAGCTCATACATAAAATACCTATCCAGGCGTTATAAGATCTGACATGCATCAGCAACGTGTGAGAGGAACATCACCTGAGTCTTGAAGACATGCAGGAAATCAACCTACCTCCTCTGACTTGACTTCTCTTGTGGTAAAATCCTTCACACAGTCCATGAAGCAGTTCTCGGTGAGTTTGTTGTAGGTGCCAAGAAATTCTTTAAACTGTGAACACATACATATTAAACCGATAAAAACACACCTTATGGAACAGAGGGGACTGTGAAAAGAGAGACACACACGATAACAATCATTATACACGCACACCACAGGAGGTTGGTGGCACCTTAATTGGGGAGAATGGGCTCGTGTTAATGACTGGAGCGGAATTAGTGGAATGGTATCAAATACATCAAACACATGGTTTTCATGTGTTTAATGCCATCCGCTCTGTTCCAGCCATTATTATGTGCCGTCCTTGTTACAAAACCTAGGAGGCCGGTCGGCCTCACCCCCTTCCATAGACATAAACGTCCCCTTTCAGGACCCTCTCTTTCAAAGATAATTCGTAACAATCCAAATAATTTCACAGATCTTCATTGTAAAGGGTTTAAACACGGTTCCCCAAGCTTGTTCAATGAGCCATAAACAATTAATGACCATGCACCTGTGGAACGGCCGTTAAGATACTAACAGCTTTATTAAGGTCACAGTTATGAAACTTAGGACACTAAAAGAGGCCTTTCTACTGACTCTGAAAAACACCAAAAGAAAAATACCCAGGGTATCTGCTCATCTACGTGAACGTGCCTTAGGCATGCTGCAAGGAGGCATTAAGACTGCAGATGTGGCCAGGGCAATAAATTGAGATGTCCGTACTGTGAAACTCCTAAGACAGCGCTACAGGGAGACAGGACGGACAGCTGATCGTCCTTGCAGTGGCAGACCACGTGTAACAACACCTGCACAGGATCGGTACATCCGAACATCTCACCTGTGGGACAGGTACAGGATGGTAACAACAACTGACCGAGTTACACCAGGAACGCGCAACCCCTCCATCAGTGCTCAGACTGTCCGCAATAGGCTGAGAGAGGCTGGACTGAGGGCTTGTAGGCCTGTTGTAAGGCAGGTCCTCACCAGACGTCACAGGAAACAACGTCGCTATAGTCACAAACCCACTGTCGCTAGACCAGACAGGACTGCTCTTCACTTCACGGATTTGCGTTTATCGTCGAAGGAATGAGCGTTACACCGAGACCTGTACTCTGGAGCAGGATCGATTTGGAGGTGGAGGGTCCGTCATGGTCTGGGGCAGTGTGTCACAGCATCATCGGACTGAGCTGAGCATTGCAGGCAATCTCAACACTGTGCGTTAAAGGGGAGACATCCTCCTCCATCATGTGGTACCCTTCCTGCAGGCTCATCCTGACATGACCCTCCAGCATGACAATGCCACCAGCCATACTGCTCGTTCTGTGCGTGGTTTCCTGCAAGATAGGAATGTCAGTGTTCTGCCATGGCCAGCGAAGAGCCCGGATCTCAATCCCATTGAGCACGTCTGGGACCTGTTGGAACGGAGGGTGAGGGCTAGGGCCCATTCCCCCCAGAAATGTCCAGGAACTTGCAGGTGCATCATAGGTACACTTGGTGGAAGAGTGGGGTAACATCTCACAGCAAGAACGGGCAAATCTGGTGCAGTCCATGAGGAGGAGATGCACGGCAGTACTTAATGCAGCTGGTGGCCACACCAGATACTGACTGTTACTTTTGACCACTTCCGGAGGACGTCCTCCAACCAATCAAAGCTTTTGCAGTATGAACTGACATGTTGTACATCCAATAATAGATGTATGGTCAGAGAATGAACCTTGTGTGTTGAATTGGGATTGTGCCACAGAGCATTATAGGGGTTCTGTGTTGAGAAGTTTGGTGACATTGTTGAATAGAGATTAAGAGTGAAGAGTGACAGTTGAGCATTTTTCGGACATTATTCAATTCGAATTTTTTTAAATTACAGGAGATGGAGGAGGTATATTATAATTTTCTTCTTGGGTTTAGAACTTAATTTTGTGTGTCCAGTTAGCAAGGTAAATGTAAATAAATTGCACTAACTTCAGTAGCTAGCTAGCTACCAGCGCGAGTGTGCAGTTTTCTCCGCCCGAACGGTAGAATGGTCAATGCTGCCGAAAACGTTGTGGACTTTTTGTTGAAGAACCCGTTTCATTATCTGGGGTACATGGATAAGGTGCAAATTAAAAGCGAGGGTCGACCTCTGCCTGAGATCAGTTTCATGACTGATGAAAAGGTGAGGGCACTCAATACCAACTGGTATCAAATGTATAGCTGGTTAACAGGGAGCCTATCATCAAGCCGCCTGTAATTGCACGTTACGATGGTTTACATGCTTTTCTGGGATGTCGAAAACAATTCCGAATGATTTGATAGCTTCCATCACATAATCCATTAAAAGTTAGATTAGAGAGGTTGACGCAGCACATTTTTTCATGCGCGCTCAAATAGGCTGTGCACTTTCCTCCGGTATTTATTTAGCAAAGATGATAACACAATCTAAAAAAAAACAAATGACAAATGTTGCAGCAGCCTAGGCTACACCCAATCTGACATGTTGTATGGGATGAAAACAAGACTATTTTTCCATCTGATCAACTGTAGGCTCCTAATAAGAGCTGCTACATACAGCCTATGCGCCCTGTCCATCTGGTCAAGGTAAACTAATTGGTAACGTTATGTATTTATAGTCCATTTGTGTCAGGAGAAAATGTGAATGTGATCAAATTTGGATTATATTCCAAATTTGGCTGGCTAGGCTGCCTATACGTTTTTAATCCAAAATTATTACCTGGAATGAATCAATCAACATAATAGTGATAGCAGATGTGAGTCATTAAAAAAAATGTACAAGGCCTACAGTTGCATAGGCCTGCATGATGCAAACATGCATAAAGAAAGCTCAGCCCTGTGAGTTCTATTGTCTATGTGTCTGGGTAGAGGAAATCCCCCTCCAAATCTAGTCGAAATATAATTTATATGAACAAATACAAGGTAGCTGCAGTTTGAGAGGGTTTTCATCCCCCCCAAGGGCCAGGAGTTTTTTTTCAGGAGTTAAAGCGATGTGATTTGAATATGAAAAACGGGTCCCTTTATAGCCCATATACAACCTTTTAACAACGGATCACACCTTATAGGGTCCAGAGTTTTCCTAGTTAGGTTACTATATAAGGAAAAACTCCAGGCCCCAGGGGGTAAAATTGCCCCACCTCTCTGGAACCTATGGTGCCACCAGTCTGCTTGCAGTTGTCAGTTATCGTCAGGTATGTGGATGATCAGGGCTTTATTCAGGAACATTTCTGGGGATACTTTGATGTGTCAAGTGGGCAGTATGCACAGTCTGTGTTTGACTTTGTGAATTTTGAGATGTCGGAGTTTAACTTCATAGAGAAACTCGTCATCCAAACCTACAATGGCGCAGCTGTAACGGAATGTATCTGCTATTTGTATTTACAGCCAACTCCCCTCCTGTTCTCTGATTAAGAGGTGATGACTACTCCACTCCACTACCATTGTCAACTTTCTCCTGACATGAACAGAAGCCACAGCGTCTCATGTGCCCTCTCATCCACTGGCACGTTGAATGTTTCCCTTCCAAGCACTGCGAGTACCCCTATCACTTTTCTCTCATTACTGTATGTAGTCAATCACTTACACAATCACATTATTACACATCAACAATTTTACTCCTTGCTTGGACTAACTCATTCTTAGCTCTTGTCTAACTGTGTAGTGTCTTGTTATTGTTTTTTGTCTTCCCAGTAAAATCGTGTCCTGCACTGGTCAAGCCTCTGAACACCTCAACTCATGCCTCATACCCTCATTCAATCACTGCTGTGATCCCTTTCCAACACTGTTTAAGTAGCCCTCTCATCCCCCTTCCCCATAATACTGTACTATAAATGTGTTTATTAAATGCTTTAGGTTAAAATAATTCGTCTTTGATGAATTTGAAAAATACCGTGAGTCTCCCATCCTCCTCAATTTTTCAAGTCACCAGTCTCCACTGGGGTGCGAGTATCCTCAATTTACATACCTGTTTAACCTGGTCCGCTTCTGTCACCTGGATAGACATTGTGGTTCAAATGGACGATATTTCTGTTGGATTAAAGTTACACCCATGAATGTAATCGATTGAATGACAGCCCTAGCCCTATCCATTGTTATGTAGCTATGATGTCCGTTCACTAGTTATAACTAGCTAGGAAAAGGGAGTACTGAATTACCAAGATAGCTACAGAGTATTAGTTGATTAGCTATATATGACACCTGACCATGAATTCATAACTGATCATTCCATAGCTAGCTACTACATAGTTTAAGCCTTGTGTTAGTTAGCTAGCTAGCTAGCTTAGTGGACAGCTAACGTTAAAAGGTCCCTAACAGGCTAACTATATAGCGCAGTTCTGAAGGTCAAGTGAAGCATTTGAAGACATTACATATATTTTGATATCAAGTTGTGTGCACAAAATGCATAATAAATCACATTTTCTTTAACACAGCAAAAAAAAGTAATTCACCCACCCAGATTCCGAAGGACATGTGACGTTGTGAAAAGGGGACTGCAGTGGCTGCGGCACCAACAGTTTTGAGAGGCTTGAAAGGCCAGATATTGGAAATTAAAAACCGTTTTTAAAACAAACAAATAATTCTAGGATAATATTAAATATTGTATACGTTCGTGGGGATATGTATGGAACTCAAAATCGAAAAGTAAATTGTCGAAAATAATAACCGAAATGTCAAATTAAGATGAATTTTGTGTCACTACATAAACACTCCGGTGTAACACGAGGTAATTAAAATATTCTGTACCTCATTATCCTGTTGTTCGCTAGCCCACCTTTTATCTAATATAACTAATGGTCAACCAAATACTTTTAATTATTTAATATTTGATTAATATATGTTCTCTTTTGATTAATGTTTCCTCATCCATGGAGTCCCTATCATGCCCAGCAGATGATGGCGATATTTCTCGCGGAGAGAGGATTGGTCGTTGACCGGAAGTTATTGTTGTCAGCAACAGTTGCTGTGTTTTCATATTTTCCATCGTTAGCTAGCAATGGTGAAGCTATTATGTATCGTTCGATTCTGACCTCGGGTTGCAACGAATTCAGTTTGTTCAAAATTACATAGGTCTAGCTAGCTACTTCCTATTGAGTTTTGTCGCGTTGTGCTTTCAACTGTTTAGATGTGTTAGCCAGCTAACGTTAGTAGCTAGCTACTGTTAGCATAAAGTCGTCATTAAACAAGCGTGAAGCGGGATATTTGAATGTTCGACTTCCTAAGGAAAATGACGACAGTGGTTGTTTATTTATCTATATCAACTCCCACGGTTAATAACACCTATGTTATGTGTAACGCCTGATCGGGTCTGGTGTTGAGCATACTAGCTATCATACTCTACTCTGCTGCAGTGCTCGCTACTAGATAATCAACTGAGCGTCAGAGTCGATTAGATATGGCTCATACTCTTCTGAGCCGATCAAATGAACTTCTGAACTTTGCAAGGAATATAAACCTTGATGAATCCACTTCAAGTTCTGATGCTGGAGACGTCTTGATTCGTGCAACAAAGATTCACTTTCCTGAGCGGAGCTATGACGGGCAGAGGGATTTGGGGTCGTTGTCCACCGTATCTAATAAAACAGACAATGTAAAGATAACAGTGAAGAAGTCCTCTCTTCTTGACGAGCCACCAAAGATCGAAAAGCAAAGACAAGCAAGGAAACAAGAGCACAGGCATGTGCCTCCTGCCCTGCAAGCAAACCTGCCATCAGTTTCACCCTCTGGTAGGCTTAGTAAACCCACACCTGTTATAAGGCCAGTGAAACTGTTATATTGTATTGCAGTTGTATATGCCATTGATTTCAGTCTGACCAACATTTTGCTCTTCCCATGTTGTCTTTTCCAGAGGGAACGAAAGCACGCAAAAAGAGTCCGATAAAAAGAGTCCCGCAAAACGAGTCCCAAGTAAGATCAAATTTATTTATATAGCCCTTCGTACATCAGCTAATATCTCAAAGTGCTGTACAGAAACCCAACCTAAAACCCCAAACAGCAAGCAATGCAGGTGTAGAAGCACGGTGGCTAGGAAAAACTCCCTAGAAAGGCCAAAACCTAGGAAGAAACCTAGAGAGGAACCAGGCTATGTGGGGTGGCCAGTCCTCTTCTGGCTGTGCCGGGTGGAGATTATAACAGAACATGGCCAAGATGTTCAAATGTTCATAAATGACCAGGATGGTCGAATAATAATAAGGCAGAACAGTTGAAACTGGAGCAGCAGCACGGTCAGGTGGACTGGGGACAGCAAGGAGTCATCATGTCAGGTAGTCCTGGGGCATGGTCCTAGGGCTCAGGTCCTCCGAGAGAGAGAAAGAAAGAGAGAATTAGAGAGACCATATGTGGGGTGGCCAGTCCTCTTCTGGCTGTGCCGGGTGGAGATTATAACAGAACATGGCCAAGATGTTCAAATGTTCATAAATGACCAGCATGGTCAAATAATAATAATAAGGCAGAACAGTTGAAACTGGAGCAGCAGCACAGCCAGGTGGACTGGGGACAGCAAGGAGTCATCATGTCAGGTAGTCCTGGGGCATGGTCCTAGGGCTCAGGTCCTCCGAGAGAGAGAAAGAAAGAGAGAATTAGAGAGACCATATGTGGGGTGGCCAGTCCTCTTCTGGCTGTGCCGGGTGGAGATTATAACAGAACATGGCCAAGATGTTCAAATGTTCATAAATGACCAGCATGGTCAAATAATAATAATAAGGCAGAACAGTTGAAACTGGAGCAGCAGCACAGCCAGGTGGACTGGGGACAGCAAGGAGTCATCATGTCAGGTAGTCCTGGGGCACGGTCCTAGGGCTCAGCTCCTCCGAGAGAGAGAAAGAGAGAAGGAGAGAATTAGAGAACGCACACTTAGATTCACACAGGACACTGAATAGGACAGGAGAAGTACTCCAGATATAACAAACTAACCCTAGCCCCCCGACACATAAACTACTGCAGCATAAATACTGGAGGCTGAGACAGGAGGGGTCAGGAGACACTGTGGCCCCATCCGAGGACACCCCCGGACAGGGCCAAACAGGAAGGATATAACCCCACCCACTTTGCCAAAGCACAGCCCCACACCACTAGAGGGATATCTTCAACCACCAACTTACCATCCTGAGACAAGGCTGAGTATAGCACACAAAGATCTCCGCCATGGCACAACCCAAGGGGGGGGCGCCAACCCAGACAGGATGACCACATCAGTGAATCAACCCACTCAGGTGACGCACCCCTTCCAGGGACGGCATGAGAGAGCCCCAGCAAGCCAGTGACTCAGCCCCTGTAATAGTGTTAGAGACAGAGAATCCCAGTGGAAAGAGGGGAACCGGCCAGGCAGAGACAGCTAGGGCGGTTCGTTGCTCCAGAGCCTTTCCGTTCACCTTCCCACTCCTGGGCCAGACTACACTCAATCGTATGACCCACTGAAGAGATGAGTCTTCAGTAAAGACTTAAAGGTTGAGACCGAGTTTGCGTCTCTGACATGGGTAGGCAGACCGTTCCATAAAAATTGAGCTCTATAGGAGAAAGCCCTATAGGAGAAGATGTCTTCTAGCTTGTTCTTTTCTGAGAAGTGTGTGCCTCACAAGTATGTCACCCATTCTAATATAATACATTTTAAACTGGTGTCATTTCCAATTTCAGGTTCCTAGTATAGATGGAAAAGAAACACCGACCTCTGTTCAACCTAAGGGCAGTGAGGACAAAGGTAAGTGTCCTTGGGCTAAACCTGTGATGTACTGGACAGCATGCTGTCATTGATTATCTACTGGCTACTTAATATACAATGAGCTCCAAAAGTATTGGGTCAGTGATTTTGTTGTTTTGGCTCTGTACTCCAGCACTTTGGATTTGAAATGATACAATGACTGTGGTTAAAGTGCAGACTGTGATCTTTAATTTGAGAGTATTTGGAGATACTTTTATTTAAAATAAGAATAGAATATGTTTCTAACCAATTCTACATTAATGTGGATGCTACTATGATTACCAATAACCCGGAATGAATCATGAATAGTGATGAGTGCGAAAGTTAGAGATATTAATATCATAAATGCTAACCTCCCCTGTTATTGTAATAGTGAGAGGTTAGCTTGTCTTGGGGCTATGATATGTGCTTCTAACTTTCACACTCATCATTATTCAGGATTATCTGTAATCATGGTAGCATCCACATTCTATTATGTTATATTCTTGTTTACAATAAAAAATAACTCCAAATACCATTATTTTCTATTGGGCACAAAATAAAAGCAAATGCATCCAACAAGTTTGTAGATTCACAAGCTTGATGTAATAATTGTGTGCTAGGAATATGGGACTGAATGGGACTGGGATGAAAATACCCTCAAATTAAAGCTGACAGTCTGCACCTCATAGTAATTGTATCATTTCAAATTCAAAGTGCTGGACTACAGAGGTAAACACGAACAATATTGTCACTGTCCCAATACTTTGCGAGTTCACCCTATGCCATTTTGTATCCTAACCCCACTCTTGGATTGTCCCTTAGACCATGATCTGCTAATATCCCGATATGCTGCTGGTGGCAAAGGGGCAATCTTGGCAGCTCTAAGACAGAGGTAAGCATTGCACAAAGCTGTGGGATGATTTTCACTTTTTACATGCCAGATGTATTTGTGTTTGTAATGTTTGTCTACATTGCAACACAGTTGTACATCCCAAATCTTTAGGCGTTAGTCATGAGGACTCCATTTGATACTGTTTTCCTCAGGTCCCAGACTGCCCCCTTGAGGCGAGAGGTGAAGGTGCAGTTACTGGAACAGCGGCCACCATCGAGCCAGGAGCCCCAGCCTGTTTCTGGCATCTCAGGGGATACGGGAGCTGCCTCCACTGCAGCCGTGGTCACAGCTGCTGCCACAGCACCACTCATCAAGGTATTGTTGTAGCAGAGCAGTTATGTGTTATTTTTTTCTATGTCCTTCTGAGATTATGATGCCATCTGAGAAAGCTTTTGTAAGTCCAAACCCCCCAAAGTCTACCTAAAATGCTTAGTGGACTGAATGTGGGTGCCTAATGGTTTGTTTCTGTCCTTCTCTCTTTTTCCAGGCTCAGAGTGACATGGAGGCATGTGTTTCCCAGGTGTGGGAGGGGCTACAGAGGCTGCTGGAGTCAGACAGGTACCCGGGCAGGGCTCAGGAGGCCAGAGAGGACAGAGCATCAGAGAGGGTGACCCAGCTGGAGGAGCAGCTCAATACCGTGACCCAGCAGAGACTACAGCACCTGGAGTGTATCCAGAGCCAACAGATGGAGCTGCAGGTACTGTAGGGAAGGAGGAGCACTGAGCACTGAGCCTTCACTTGAGTGCTCCAGGTAGTAATAAGTTGCTGTCATTCTAATCGTTGCATGAAGTTACGTAAGAGTATATTTATGTGGACCCCTAAAGTTGTACACATCTTTATACAGTCCCAGAGTCTGAGTATGTCTGTAGTGTTTCAAGCAGTGTGGTGTTCGGTGTACTTCTTTTTCTATTGCATGTTTCATCACCGCTATACTCAACTCTTTTTACTTTTAGTCATTCAATAATAGTTCTGACCACTTCATCCATGCCCTCTCATCCTCTCAGAACCGTCTCCTGGGCTCTGCTCTGAGTGTAGTGACTGGCCACGCCCCTGTGCCCTCACCCTCCATGCTGAACACTGACCCGGCTGCCTCTGTACATCCAGACCCTCGGCTTCTTCAGGACCTTCCCGGTCACGTTCATATTACCCACCTTGATGCTGCAGACTCTTCCCCTGCTGTTCCAGCCACAGGTAGGGTGCTTCGTTTCCTGAGTCAGTTGCCTCATTGAAACAAATGATGAGAATGGCATTGAGATCTGTCATCAGAAAGTATTCACACCCCTTTACTTTTTTCCCCACATTTTGTTGTGTTGTAGCCTGAATTGAAAATGTATTAAATGTAGATTATTTTTTTGTCACTGCCCTACACACAATACCCCATTATATAAAAGTGGATGTATGTTTTTTGAAATTGTAACAAATTAATGGCAAATTAAAAGTTTTAAATGTCTTGAGTTCAATAAATGTTCTACCCCTTTTTTATGGCAAGCCTAAATACATTTAGGAGTAAACATTTTCTTCATACGTTGCATGGACTCACTCTGTGTGCAATAATAGTGTGACTAATTATCTGTTTGGTCTCTCAGTTGAGCAGTGAATTTAATTTTCTTTTGCAAAAATGGAAGCATGTCATAACCAAAACAGTGTTAAGCAAATCAAAATAAATCACTGACAGTGTCATCACCAAAGCATCCCCACACCATCACACCACCTCCTCCATGCCTCACGGTGGGAACCACACATGCTTTTACCTACTCTGCATCTCACAAAGATCCGGCAGTTGGAAACAAAAACCTCAAATTTGTACTCATCAGTCCAAAGGACAGATTTCCACCGGTCTAATGTCCATTGCTTGTGTTTCTTGGCCCAAGCATGTTTCTTTTTCTTTTGATGTCCCTTAGTAGTGATTTCTTTGCACCAATTTGACCACGAAGGCCTGATTCACGCAGTTTTCTCTGAACAGTTGATGTTGAGATGTGTGTTACTCAAGCATTTATTTGGGCTGCAACTTCCTAGGCTGGTAACTCTAATGAGCTTATCCTCTGCAGCAGAGGTAACTCTGGGTCTTTCCTGTGGTGGTCCTCATGAGAGACAGTTTCATCATCGCGCTTGATGGTTTTTGTGACTGCACTTGAAGAAACTTTCAAAGTTCTTGAAATTTTTGCTTTGACTGGCCTTCGTGTCTTAAAGTAATGATGGACTTGTGTTTCTCTTTGCTTATTTGAGCTTGCTATAATATGGACTTGGTCTTTTACCAAATAGGGCTATCTTCTGTATACCTTCCTTACCTTATCACAACAGAACCGATTGGCTCAAATGTACTTTTAAGAAGGCAAACCTGTTAATTGAAATGCATTCCAGGTGACTACCTCATGAAGCTGGTTGAGAGAATGCCATGAGTGTGCAAAACTGTCATCAAGGCAAAGGGTGGCTACTTTGAAGAATCTAACATATATTTTGATCTGTTTAACACTTTTTTTGTGGTTAGTACATGATTCCATATATGCTATTTCATAGTTTTGATGTCTTCACTATTATTCTACAATGTAGTAACTAGTAAAAATAAAGAAAAACCCTTGAATGAGGTAGGTGTGTCCAAACTTTTGACTGGTACTGTATGTCATCTGCTTTGTATCTCCTCTTCTTCTGAAGCATCTCCAGACCCATCTAGCCAGCAGAGGGGAGGAGAGGGTAAGAGCCCTCTGGAGACCCCAGCTCCTCGCAGGGTCATCCCAAAGCCTACGCGCTGGAACACCACCAACGTCCGGAACACACAGAGCGCTACACAGCAGCACAGCTACAGGACACAGAAAACACCTCGCACAGCACAGCAAGGTTAGTCATCAGTGTCTCTGCACCTGTTAAGTCATGGGCTGTCTGGAATGGCATCCAATTCCCCATATAGTGCACTTCTTTTGAGCTGAGCCTTATGGGTCCAGGTCAAAAGTAGTGCGCTATATAGGGAATATGATGCCATTTTGGATGTACCCATGGGTTTCTATGGATTTCTTGTCAGATGCAAGTCCTTTATATTTCCACCTCTTGGTGGCAGTAGCGTCACTCCAACCTTCTGGCTCTTTAGGAAGAACAGGCTTCTTTCTGCAGGAGATTTGAAAAAGGCAGTGTATTCCAAAACTCTGAAAACAGGGTTTGATCATAGGCTTTAATGTCACTGTGTTTTTTCCTGTCTTTGTTGATTTCTGTGATGGCTATTTATCTTTGTCACCCCTTGATGAGATGGAATTAGGGCTCACCCCATTTGCCGATTGTTTGTATGATATTTCGGCTGATGGTCGACCAAAGTTTCTTTAGTCGAGCAGCAGCACATTTTATAACTTTTAAAATCATGGTGTACAAGACAACTGTCTGATTGGCGCCTGTCTGAGTGGACTGATCCATTGTGGAAGATGTGGGGATGGCACAGTCCATCACCCTAAGACATGTGCTACTGAAATTGTATATGGTTATATTACATAAGAACATTGTTGCAACACTAATAAAAATAATATTATTTTATAACAAATGCGCTTTCTCCCGCGTTGGATAGTGGTCGCTGTCCGCGGTTCTGAAACGCATCAGTGCGCTGTTGAATTGGCGCCTTTTCCTAGACCATGTTGCTATGTGCATAATAGCAAAGTTAACCAGCATATTGGTGTTGAGAACAATGCGGCGGAGGCAGCAGCAGAATGAGGAGACTAGAAAAAAACCCGTGCCTTATTGTCTAAGAAAAGTGAGTAGAGAGGAAACCAAAACTTAGTTAATAATCAACAGCCTAACTGATAAATGTGCCTGGCTTTATAAATCATCCATATATATATATAAATATATACAGAAATAAAACAGATCCTGCTTCTGTTGCCTGTTTGAGTGTTTGTTTAATAGCCTACTGATTCCGTAAACGGCAAGCCTCAAGAAACCCACGTGTCAGATAAATAATTTCACAAAATTGTCTGTTTTTAATCTTTCCTATGCTGTAATAAAGGCTTTAGGTTTTTTGTTAGACCAGCCTCTGGCATTATTTATCATTTATTTAGTGTTTACACTGTTCCAACTTGTCCGAAAAATTATGTTTATAATAATGATGATAACCCAATTTCTTTCCTTGGTCTCCTTATTGTTATTATGATCGTCATTATAATAATAAGTCATGTCATTATCATGAATAGGCTTAGTAAAGCAGCCTTGTATATCCACAATAGAGCTGTAGGCCTAAGAGCACATCCTGTTTACGTAAGCCTATATTTTAATACTTATCTAGGCTGCTGTATCAAAAATGCTGTAATAAAAAAACAGCATACGAGTTATTCATGATTTCAAATGCAATCGAGCATTTTAGTTTAAAAATAACAATGCGGCCATTGAATAGTAGGCGTAAACAAAAAATACTTCTGAAAATGCATTCACAAATCGATGCGGTGTTGTTGTTTTTTTTGTCTTTCCATTTTGCTGTCACGCACTATGGTGTTCAGCGTTTGTTATAACCACTTTATTGATGTGATTATGATAGGCTATAGGTCAGGCTCTGGACCGGCACAATCAAATCAATTGCTGGTCGGACGCTTTAGTCCGTTTGTGTGTCTTAATGTCATCAAACAGTTTGCTTAAAGCATCAGACAAGCTCAGTGCATGTAGTTGATTTGATTAAAACACATAGGATGTGTCTATATATGGAAAAAATACATGTTTGAACGTTTTAAACCAATCGATTGGTAGAAAGAACAGACGACTCTTGGTCGAGCAATATTTTTTTCCCTCTGGGACAGGCCTAGATGGAATAGGAAAACAACTGTTACTTTCAACCTCGGTTCATTCAACAAATAACCAGATGCCTTCTGTACTCCTCTGTTTGACAAGGTCTCGTTATTTACAAGAATGTCATTAATAATTTTATGTCGATGCCAACTCAACACATTTCCATTTGGTCATTTTCTACACAATACTGCAGTTAGGTCAACACTTGTTGTAATGTCAGTATCTGCATTCCAGAATATATCTCAAATGTTACCCACTGAATTGAAAACCTGCGCTTTGTACAACGAGCCAGACTGCACTGTGTGTTTTGGAATTATTGTCTGTCAATGTTAAGCATTCATTACAAGTAGACCTACGGCTGACTTATGAACATATTGTTTGGACAGGTTGTGTGATACAATGATAAATACATACCATACATGCAGCTCATGTTTTGGCGGTCCGTCGCGTCTCCGTCTTGGTTTTGTGATAATCGTACTTAATCTCCCTGTGTTTGTCTCTGTTGGCCGAGCACCAAGACTACTTTGAATTATTACAATGGCCGCTGGGCCCTGCTTGGTCTCCCCAGCCACAAGTCTTGGCATGCAGCCTCCTCCTGATCACTGGAGATGTGAATTACATCCATACAAAGCACCATTGACTAAGGCCACATTTTAACAGTGTAGGCGGAACATGGTGGTATTATTGAGGGGAAAGGGTCGCACCGCATAAATATATACTGAACAAAAATATAAACTCATGTAAAGTGTTGATCCCATGTTTCATGAGCTGAAACAAAAGATCCCAGAAATGTTCCATACGCACAAAAAGCATATTTTTCTAATGTTTTACACAAATTTGTTTACATCCCTGTTAGTGAACATTTCTCCTTTGCCAAGATAGTCCATCCACCTGACAGGTGTGACATATCCAGAAGCTGATTATACAGCATGATCATTCCACAGGTGCACCTTGTGCTGGGGACAATAACAGGCCACTCACAACGCCATAGATGTCTGTTGGAGCTTCCAATTGGCATGCTGACTACGGGAATGTCCACCAGAGCTGTTGCCAGAGACTTGAATGTTAATTTCTCTACCATAAGCCACCTCCAACATCATTTAAGATAATTTGACAGTATGTTCAACTGGGCTCACAACGGTAGCCCACGTACGTTTATGGTGTCGTTTGGGCGAGCGGTTTGTTCATGTCAACGTTCTGAACAGAGTGCCCTATGGTGGGATGGGGTTATGGTATGGGCAGGCATAAGCTATGGACAACGAACACAATTGCATTTTATCAATGGCAATTTGAATACACAGAGATACCGTGACGAGATCCTGAAGTCCATTGTGAGGCAAATGTTTTTTTTGAAGGTGTCTGTGACCAACAGATGTATATCTGTATGCCCTTTGATGTGAAATCCATAGATTAGGGCCTAATTCATGTATTTCTATTGACTGATGTCCTTATATGAATCTCTGAAATTGTTGCATTTATATTTTTGTACAGTATATTAACTCTGTACTGCTGTTATATTGTACTGGCTGCCAATATCCATTCAGTTGCATGGGAAGATTAGGTCCTGCTCCTCTCTCTTGGTGTAAAACTCATTTAAGGGTGAAACCATTCAGGTGAAAACAATGGCTGGTGCACGGCTGTGTAAGTATAGACAAACAGACAGAAAGGCAGACTGCGCCCTTCAGTGCTTCAGTTTATTGATTTAATTTTAGGGCTCCCGAGTGGCGCAGCGGTCTAAGGCACTGCATCTCAGTGCAAGAGGCATTACTACAGTCCTTTGTTCGAATCCAGGCTGTATCACATCTGGCCGTGATTGGGAGTCCCATAGGTTGGCGCACAATTGGCCCTGCTTCGTCCGGGTTTTGCCGGAGTAGGCTGTCATTGTAAATAAGAATTTGTTCTTAACTGTCTTAACTGACAATTGATAGCCATCACTCTTGAAATACTTTGTGAACAAATAGTTGGCTTTTTAACCAGTTGAATGATAGGGCAAAATTTAGATTTCCACCTAAATGAACACGTTGCATAGTTTCAGAAAGGTCTGGAACTCACCTTTCTGGTAAAAATAGTTATAAATGGCTGAGGTGTACTCACTTTTGAAGACACAAACTCAAGTATATAGTACAATACAATTTTTTCCCCCCTATTCAACAAAAGTTGGGCAATGGGGCCTGAAATTACTGAAATTCTTTCGAAATATAGTAACATTTAAATTATAAACGACTTACTATAAGATTTCACCTTTCTTATAACTGCATAATACATATGACCATACTTCCATGGTGACCAAACCGGACGCGCGCACGTTGATTTTGTTCACTCGCACCAGAAGGGATCAGGACACGCAGGTTGAAATATCAAAACAACCTCTGAACCAATTATTCATTTGGGGACAGGTCAAAAATCATTAAACATTTATGGCTATTTAGCTAGCTAGCTTGCTGTTGCTGGTATATAAACATTGGGTTGTTATTTTACCTGAAATGCACAAGGTCCTCAACTCCGACAATTAATCCACAGATAAAACGGTGAACCGAATTAGTTTCTCGTCATCTCTCCTCCTTCCTTAAGGCTTCTTTTTCCTCTTTGGACTTTATATGGCGGTTGGCAACCAACTTTACAGCATTTCTACAACCTACTGGAGTGTGGACCTAAGTTCATCTTTCAATCACCCATGTGGGTATATGCTCCTAAAAACCAATGAGGAGATGGGAGAGGCCGGACTTGTCGAGCGTCACAAATAGAACCAATTTCTATTTTAGTGCCTGGCCACACAGATGCTCACTGATTCCCGCAAGCAGTGTGGATGCAATGATTGAATAACATGTATGTGTACATTTATTTTGCAACGCATGCGACGCAAGCAGTGTAGTACAATATTGACTCTATTTCATATAACTGAAGACAGAGAATTTTTCTCCTAAACGTCCATTCAAATGGTGTCTCGTTGCAACTTCAGCTTTAAGCACAGTGATTTTGTCCGTCTGAGACCAAGAGAAAGTAGTCTTGTTATAATTCTATGAAACTATTGTTTTTTTTCTCCATGTTGAGAGCTCTAAATCATGCTGAGAATATCACAGCAAGATGAAACTACAACGGTTGGATTCTCTAGACTGTCAACTTTCATATGACATCTCACAGGCTGAGCTCTGTTGTTCAGAGGAAGAGCAAATGTATTCTTTGCCTGGATAAACCAGAACATGTGACACGTCACTCCCTATGCAAATGTGGGGTGTGAAACCTGACACTTCAAGTCGGTTCCGCTGACAGAGTGGAAGCGGAGGGCAGACAGATGGGTCTTTCTAGCACGATAAGGCACGGGACCCTACGGCGCTCATAGAGCGCTTTGTGCACCAAAATGTCAGTCGGAACTGGTCCAGAACCGCTCAAAGTTCCCCATATAGGGGACTTAACATCTGAATAGATGTGCCTTTTTGTTGATGTGGAGGTAATTGATGTTTCACATATAGATGTTGCAGCAAGCAAGTCAACTTCAAGACACCTATGAAGATCACCAGGGTTGAACAAATATAGTTCTTGTTGATAGTGTGTATATACACTCAGCCATTTTGAATGAGTGCACACTGACAACAACCGTACCTTCAGAAAGGTCATATAACTACTATTCTGGTCATTGTGTCATTCACCACAAGGACTATTACTGGCTCCTCCTCCTCCTCTGTCCTCTGTTCAACTGCAATTTGTGTGCAGTCTAGTGCTACATGTTGGGGAGAAAGATCAGTGCCAAGTTCTCTGCTACACCCTAGACACTGCCGTCTGAAAGCCTTGGACAGTCTTCCCCTCAATTGAATAGGCCTCCCTCTCTAGAATTGGTATCCATGGTGATGGATGTGTGGGGGGTGAGCGGAGTGTTAATTATGGCTTCGAAATCATCCATGTGTGTGTTTGTCTGTATGGGTGGATCGTGAGCGGGTGCTGTCAGAAATGAAGGGAGACATTTGGGAAATGCATTGGTCTTGTAAGATTGACTCGATACCCTTGCTTTGTTTGGCCAACAGTGTTACAACAGTGTTACTTGACCAGCCTCCCTATTAAAGCCAGTAATGCAGTCAGAGGGACACAGTCGTGATAAGGGAATGCACTGAGTACGGGAATTTAACATTTGTACCGAATAGCGGTCTGTTCACAGATTTTTAAATGTTCATTGTCAGATCACTTGGATTTATCATCACTTGCAATTTCTATCCATTAGAATTGATTCAAGCTGGACATAAATGTTCATGAGCTATCACTGCGGCATAACAAACACGGTGATTGAATGTACTTTATGTACTACACATATTTGGTGTGACTAACTGGTTATTGTAGTGGTTAGAGCATGTTTGAGGGAGAGGGAGGATGTTGTTAGCCTGGCAGACTCGACCCATGTGACTCATAGCGCAGGGAGAGCTGTGAGACACTGGTCTGGAAAGGGGGCAGTTTGTTAATGCAATATTCACTCAGAAGTTGTGTGACGGGTTTGATTGGTGCTCTCCAATTTTTTTGTGAATATTTTTTTTGGGGGGGGGGGGGGGTTTGATGCCTCTCATTGTTTTTGATTTGAAAATCCAAATGTTATAATGTTTGGGGGCTGTGTGTGAGTGTTTTAAGTGAGAAAGACACAGCGAAGAGCCAACCAGTAGAAACACAGCCCCCTTCATTATGGACGCATTGTGCCGACAACATCAAAGAGCCGTTCCATACTCTGTTAGGTGTTAGTCAGACTAGTATGTTATGCCATAAGATGTCTGAAGTGGCACCATTTTGTTGCTGGTAGTACCTCCAAACCAGTTGTCATGGCAACCATGCTATTTCTTCTCCTTTTGCAGTTTCTCTTTTTTTTATCTCTATTTTTCTTTTCACCAGCTGCCAAACTGCTCTCTTTGAGAATGAGCTATTTATAGTCCTTTGTTTCTCAAGCACATCATCAAACCATATGTGAAACAACCCATGACATGATTCAGGCCACTTACGATTGATCGCTCTTGTCGATTTCCAGAACACCGTCGTTTACACGATGTAAAACCTTCTGACATAATGACAAGATAATTGCAGTTCAAGGAGACCCGTGTGTGAACCGTCATTTTAGAATCAATGATTTATCTTGGAAATCAACAAACACAAGTGGGGTCAGTTCCTTCGCCAATCACGATGACTGACCACGGTATCGATTTGGTACCGAGACCCATGGTATCTGATTTCTGTAGATTAATGTGGAGTACTATCTAGATGTAGCTAGAATGCCTCAAATTACATGTCTCACATCGCAGTGGCTTTGCCCTTCTCTGTTTCTCATAATTAATTCATGTTGAGGAATCTGACTGGAACACAACGACACTACTTCCCCATAGGGGCGGCAGGTAGCCTAGTGGTTAGAGCGTTGGACTAGTAACCGAAAGGTTGCAAGATCGAATCCCTGAGCTGATGGTAAAAATCTGTTGCTCTGCCCCTGAACAAGGCAGTTAACCCACCGTTCCTAGGCCGTCATTGAAAATAAGAATTTGTTCTTAACTGACTCGCCTGCTTAAATTAAAGGTAAAATAAAAAAAGAAATAAAAACGTGTCTTCGAGAAGCACTCGCTCGGGAGTCTCCTATTTTTAAAATGTGATGTCATCTTCAAGTGTTTCATCATCAGTCATCCGGATACACACAGACTAAGCCCCAGCCATACTAGAACCCCCACTCACACACACAGTTATAGCATTCATCTGTCAGCCTGGGCCTAATTCTGATGAATGACACAGGCTCAGGACTAATTTTCTCCTCTGTGAGGGGTGTTTCCTCCCAGCACCAGATCATGAGGTAAATGCCCCCCAAATGGTACCCTACCCTAGTGCGCTATGTAGGGAATAGGGTGTCAATTGGGATGTATTTGCTTTTCTGATCTGCATAAAAACACAGCATTTTAATGGTGATTTCACCGGGGTCCTCATTTTGGATAGCTTTTGTAGACTCATAATTACACCAGTGGAACACACCTTTTATGATAAGCAAAGGAAATCCCTTAATGTGTTTTGGTAAGCATCCACTTTCTTCCCGGGTGATCCAAAACATGACTTCGTAGTTTAAGTTACTTTATAGAAGGTTCTTTTTATAATTTCCTTCAGCCAAGTCCACTATTTTAGGTTTTGCCACTCATCATTGATTGGATTCCATGCTGCCATTACAATGCCTTAGAAATACCACTTCGGGTCATGTCTGGCCCCTGTAGAGATGCCCTTTTGAACAGAAATGGCAAACTATATATTATTAGCGTGGTGCCCTTACCTGCCATGGCCTGCAGCTGATGGTCAGCAGGGGGCGTGGTGGGGCATGCATTACTAGCTGATGGAGGGCAATCAGGCGACCAATTCTTTCATTAAGCAGCCCCACCCCCCCCCAGGTATTCCCAGGTACTAAACCAAAATAAAGAGTATTGCACAGTGTGGGAGAAATATATTATGTCTATGCACCACATTGCTTTGTTTGAAATGAGTTGGCAGAGTTCTTTGCGGTTTTGCAAGTATATTGCTTTGTTTGTTTGAATATTTGCTGGCACTATCCAGTGAGACATGATGTTGCACAACATCCAGTTGTAATTATATTGTAATAAGCACTTCTCTGCTCAGAATCATTATATTTGTTGTGCTGGTGGAGAAAGTTTGTTTCCATGAAATTCCATTCAATTGCTTTTAGTCCTACTTGATTCAACATAGTGTGATAATGTTAAATATATGCCATTTAGCAGATACTTAAAAAAAATGTTTTTATCGAAAGCGACTTAGTCATTCTTACATACGGGTGGTCCCTGTAATTGAACCCAGTATCTTGGTGTTGCAAGCACTATGCTCTACCAACTGAGCTGTAGATGACAGCATGTTAGAAAGATTGTCTATTATATTGACGAGATAGTCAACGGAACATTCTAACAATGGAAATACATCAAAGATTGAAGGCACGTGGGAGGATGTGAGATCAGGTGGGACCATTCTAGCCAAAGAGAGGGCAGATATGCGTGTGAACAGGCCATAGAGATAGATAGAGGACTCCGCTTTGTATCTATATCATTATAGCATCTGTGACAGCATGGCCGTGCCATTGAGGCTATCTCCGTTTTAAAGTAGTCCATTTTCTTTTTCATTGGCTGATGTCTCCCAACTCATAGGAATCCTCACCCTGTTTACTACTTTAAAATGGTGCAAGCCCTCAATGGCAATGTCCGTGCCAGAACGGGTTATATCCTTGATGAGCCCTCCTATCTTTCTCTATGACAACAGGCACAACTCCGAGATGCTGTAGTCTCTTTTTTTCCCCCAAAGTAGCCAAAATACCGTGTGCATCCACTTATATCAGTGCATTCTTAACAACCTAACCATTACTGAACTTCTATTCGATCAAATAAGCCTCACTTAGCAAATCATAGATTTATTTGTATTATTTTTATTTTTTACATGTATTCGACACTCATTGACCTCTATCCAAAAATTCCTCACTTCATAGACTTATTTTCATTGACAGATTTTGGGCGGAGTAAAACCTCTCGCTTCCTGACTGGTTGGAGTCAATATTGTTTTAAGTGGGAAGAGACCTTTCTCCTTTGACCAGAGGAAATGATTATGCTAGCTAGACCATACAGACCAGGGCTAGGATTTTGTTCCAACTAGGCACCACACCTGACCAACTGAGCTAATTGACCAGTTCAGTGATTGCCTAAATTCAACAACAACTGGTCTTCATGGTCATTTAAATCAAAAACATTAAGTGCCCGTTGCACTCCAGGACCAGGGTTGCCTACCCCTGTACCAGACAGGCAGAGTGTTCTATCCATATGTTATGCGTATGTTATCCATGTGTATTTAACTGATTTCACTCTCTCTCTGTATTCTTTAGATTCTATGGGTGTCATACCCCTAACTGAGCTAAGCATTCCAATACATTGATGACAATGACTATGAATACAACCAATATCACCCATCTGCCTTTTACTCATGAACTCGTTAGCCTAGAGAGAAAAGCCATTTGGATCCAACAATCGATATTGATGCAATTTCTGTGTGACAAAGTCGGTAGTATAGCAAATGATCCACAGAAGAAAGAGATTGCGATGAAAATGTAAGCAGAAACCCATGAGGCCCTGTGAAGCAATCAGCTCATCGTGCGATGTGAATTCCCGTGTCCCTTTGTAGAATACTGTGAGAGGGGGAGATAAAGTGCTGACTGAGCTGATGCAGGTGTCTGAGACTGAGTGGCTGATTGCTGGTGTCTCTCTGTCTCTGCAGGAAATGGCAGACTTCTGGAGGCTATCCCTAACAACAGTAACAGCTTGGCAACCAGAGGTGTGCAGCAGCAATCTTCTGCGAGGGCTGCCATGGCAACGCCCAACGACGGCTGCCAGCAACCAGCGCAATCCAGGTAAGGGAGAAAGAAAACAAAAATTGTGGTCAGTCATTTTTTTCAGGATTTGAAAGAATCATTGGATATATTTTGTCTTTGAATTTGTCCTCCCTAATTTTGCCCATCAATCTTTGACTGTGATTATTTCATACACTCTAATATGTACACTACCATTCAAAAGTTTGGGGTCACTTAGAAATTCTTGTTTTTGAAAGAAAAGCGCATTTTTTGTCCATTTAAAATAACATAAAATGGATGAGAAATACAGTGTAGACATTGTTAATGTTGTAGCTGGAAACGGAGGATTTTTAAAAATGGAATATCTACATAGGCGTACAGAGGACCATTATCAGCAACCATCACTCATGTGTTCCAATGGCACGTTGTGTTAGCTAACCCATGTTTATCATTTTAAAAGGCTAATTGATCATTAGAAAACCCTTTTGCAATTATGTTAGCACAGCTGAAAACTGTTGTTCTGATTAATAAAGCAATAAAATTGGTCTTTAGACTAGTTGATTTATCTGGAGCATCAGCATTTGTGGGTTTGATTACAGGCTCAAAATGGCCAGAAACAAATAACATTCTTCTGAAACTCGTCAGTCTATTCTTGTTCTATGAAATGAAGTCTATTCCATGTGAGAAATTGAAACTGAAGATTTCAAAACAACGTTGTGTACTACTCCCTTCACAGAACAGTGCAAACTGTCTCTAACCAGAATAGAAAGAGGAGTGGGAGGCCCCGGTGCACAACTGAGCAAGAGGACAAGTACATTAGAGTGTTTAGTTTGAGAAACAGATGCCTCACAAGTCCTCAACTGGCAGCTTCATTAAATAGTACCCGCAAAACACCAGTCTCAACGTCAACAGTGAAGAGGCGACTCCGAGACGCTGGCCTTCTTGGCAGGGCCTCCCACTCCTCTTTCTATTCTGGTTAGAGACAGTTTGTGCTGTTCTGTGAAGGGAGTAGTACACAGCGTTATATGAGATCTTTAGTTTCTTTGCAATTTCTCGCATGGAATAGCCTTCATTTTTCAGAACAAGAATAGACTTGTTTCTGGCCATTTTGAGCCTGTAATTAGCAGTGCTAAAATAATTGCAAAAGGGTTTTCTAATGATCAATTAGCCTTTTAAAATGATAACCTTGGATTAGCTAACACAACGTGTCATTGTAACACAGTCACAATCTATACACAATATCCCATGACGACAAAGCGAAAACAGGTTTAGACATTTTTGCACATTTATATATCATTTTAAAAAAGGATACCTTATTTACATTAGTATTCAGACCCTTTGCTATGGTACTCTGTATTGAGCCCAGGTGCATCCTGTTTCCATTGATCATCCTTAAGATGTTTCTACAACTTGATTGGAGTCCACCTGTGGTAAGTTCTATTGATTGGACTGGGGAAGGGTACCAAAAAATGTCTGCAACATTGAAGGTCCCATAGAACAACATGGCCTCCATCAGAAGTTTGGAACCACCAAGACTCTTCCTAGAGCTGGCCGCCCAGGAAAACTGAGCAATCGGGGGAGAAGGGCCTGGTCAGGGAGGTGACCAAGAACCCGATGGTCATTCTGAAGAATCTCCAGAGTTCCTCTGTGGAGATGGGAGAACCTTCCAGAAGGACAACCATCTCTGCAGCACTCCATCAATCAGGCCTTTATGGTAGAGTGGCCAAACAGAAGCCAGTCCTCAGTAAAAGGCATATGACAGCCCGCTTGGAGTTTGCCAAAAGGCACCTAAAGACTCTCAGACCATTAGAAACAATATTCTCTGGTCTGATGAAACCAAGATTGAACTCTTTGGCCTGAATGCCAAGCGTCACATCTGGAGGAAACCTGGCACCATCCCTACAGTGAAGCGTGGTGGCAGCATCATACTGTGGGGATGTTCAGCAGCAGGGACTGGGAGACTAGTCAGGATCGAGGGAAAGGTGAACAGAGCAAAGTACAGAGAGATCCTTGATGAACACCTGCTCCAGAATGCGCAGGACCTCAGACTGGGGTGAAGGTTCGTCTTCCAACAGTACAATGACCCTAAGCACACAGCCAATACAACACAGAAGTGGCTTCGGGACAAGTATCTGAATGTCTTTGGAGTGGCCCAGGCAGAGCCTGGACTTGAACCCAATCGAACATTTCTGGAGAGACCTGAAAATAGCTGAGCAGTGATGCTCCCCATCCAACCTGACAGAGCTTGAGAGAAAATGCAGAGAAGAATGGAAGAAACTCCGCAAATACAGATGTGCCAAGCTTGTAGCATCATACCTAAGACTCGAGGCTGTAATCACTGCCAAAGGTGCTTCAACAAAGTACTGAGGAAAGTGTCTGAATACATATGAATAATGTGATATTTCTGTTTTTAATTTTAATAAATGTACAACAATTTCTAACAACCAGTTTTTGCTTTGTCATTATGGGGTATTGTGTGTAGATTGAGGGGGGACAATTTAATCCATTCTAGAAGAAGGCTGAATAAGGCTTTTTCCACCATGTGGAAATAGTCAAGGCGTCTGAATACTTTCCGAATGCACTGTATCTGCATGCTGCTGGCAGTCTGCCAACATCTCAAATGAAAGAGCACTTTGAACTGCTGCCAAGTTTGGAGGAAAAGAGGAGCTGTCAGGCCTGCTTAATGTTGGCAGTTTGTACTTGGCAAGTCTCACCTTTTCCCAGAATTCATCTGTCTGGCAACTTGCCAGGTGCTTAGCGGAAGCAAAAAATTAACCCCTGCGCTTGACTGTGTGGGCCCCGCAAAATTTTCCACAAAGAGGGAGAGCGAGAGAGAGAGCTCAAGTTGGTGTGTGAGCAGCTCAGTGTATGCATGAGGGACCGTGGGGATTGCACAGGATCCTTTCAGGAAGGAGGGGAGCTCGAGGCTGGTGCTGAGGCAGACAGTGTGTAGAGTTATGTATCTGGTTGTTTTTGAAGTCGTCCGAGGCAGAATTAGCTGATTTTAATATTGCCGCGATGTTGAGTTCAGCAAATGATATTTAAACTGCAGAACGACCACTTACATGGATGGATACATGTCGCTGGGTAGTTAGTTGATGTGGCATAGTTTTCTTATACGCTTATGTTTTAAGTCCATCCATATGTCTACAACACTGTGTTGCCACATGCTTTGAGGATCATTGACCTTTTATAACTGTACGATTGTGCTCCACGCTCGTCAGGCACAGCTATTGATAGTGTTGGAATAGTATTGAGCTTAGTGTTGGAGTAAATGGAACAAACAGACTTTTTCTCTTCCCAGGCCCAGGTCTGTGTCTGCTCCAATTCTGTTGACTGATGATGGCTGTCTCTTTCATTGCCTGTCCTTCACAATCCCTGGAGCACAAATAAAGTGACAGTTGTCCACATAACAATCTCAGCTGCTGCCTGCTGCTGGTAGTCATAGAGCCTGCTCTGTCTGGCACCGACTCTGAAGAAAAACACCCAATCCATCTTTTCTTTTAGTCCTGTTGTTGTTTCTAGCTTCCCCCGCCACTGGATGGGCTGGGAGAACAATCATGTATTGCTGATGATTTTATGTTGGGTATATAAGTTAAGGAAGGCAGTTAATATGTTGAAGTGCAATCATCTAATTTGGTCTGACTTTGCATCCTACGTGCTTCGCATATTTCATATACTGTGACTTCAGAGACATTATCAGTGTTTGTAAGTACAGTCTGTACTGTACTCAAAACACCGTATTTTCAACTACTCGCCAATGTGCACCATTGTGCACACAGTACCCATTTAGCATAAAAGCACGGTACAGTGAAAGCAACATTGTTTTGGGAAAGCGGCGGCATGGAGCTGACTCTTTCTTGACCGAGGCCATACTTGGCCCCTTCTTGGCTGGACGGAGGGAACACACCAACCACCGTTCAGTACTGTGCCAGCGGTATGTGTAGACTGCAATATATTACTTTTCTTCCCTCCTCCCTCTGCTGCCTTACGCTGTTTTTCTTCCTCTTCCAGAAAATTCTGCTCCGCCTGCCTACTGGGTGTTGTTAATCAGGAAGGGGAGACTGGGGAAAGGGGGGAGGATGGATGGGGCGCAGTGCAGACTATGCTTGTCTGTACATAGGTTAACAATCAACATGTTGGGAACCCCTAGCTCGTGCTCAACTAGCCCAGTGTAATTATTACAGAGGGTATTGCTGAGCTACCGCGATTTATTTTAGCCATCACACTGTGCTTAAAAAACAACAACATGTTCTTATGCATACAACTGTTATTGTAATCACTCATATGCAATGAATCGGTTGCCAAATTCAATCAGATTAAGCAGCATATTTTGGTCAGAAATTAACTGGATTACATAGAAGTAGACAAAAGCCAGGCGTTTGTATTTTAACCAGGCGTTTTGTTTGATTCAGTGAGTAGTTTGATATAAAATCATGTATTATTCTGTCCTTGCATTGCAAGCACGACGCATAAGAAATTAGTTTGTTTCATTATCATAAATTGTTTTACCATATTGAAGGTTTAGTTTTGCTGACATAAGCAAAAGTAACCTTTTTGAAACAGAATAAATGTTGATTTAATAATAATGAATGGTATAATGATTACATCTAATATAAATGCCAATATTGTGCAAACCCGTATTCTGCTGCATGTAATTTGGTCAGCATCGTGAGCTCGTGTAGCCGAGCTCCCAGTCCATTCAGAAGATTAGGAGGGAGTGGTTTGAGTTTGCGCGTTTGGAAAGCAACAAGTGGCATGTCATTTGTTTCAAAGGAACTGCGGAACGTGGTGCTTGCGTCACTGCTCCAGCCAGGTGGCATTCCAATTGGGGAGAGGAGACGTGGAGGCACAATCAAAATTCCAAATCACAAACTAAGTAAGGATGTGAAGCGCGCTTAAAGCAAATTGAATTCTTACAACCCAACACTGCAAGTCACTGGCATCAGAAGTCAGGAGAGGAGCAGGAGAAGAAGAGGGTTTATTCTGTGTGACAAATTCACGGACTGAAAAGAATTCCAAACGAAGAATCTGGGGGAAAAGGACCAAGGCAAGGGACATTAAACATGTCTTCTGCACAAGTATCGTCATCTCGGAGACAGTCATGTTACCTGTGCGATTTACCCCGTATGCCGTGGGCTATGATATGGGATTTTACGGAGGCAGTGTGCAGGGGTTGTGTGAATTATGAAGGTGCGGATCGGATCGAGTTTGTTATCGAAACTGCACGCCACCTCAAACGAGCTCATGGTTTCCAAGGGGGGAGATCCCCCGGTCCACCACCGCCGCCCACAGTAAAAACACAGTCGGCAATATCAGCCAAGGAGACGGTGCAAATCAGCCATGTGGATGGACCCTCTAAACAACAACAGTCGGGGATGGACCGCTACTCTCTGAGTGCGGAAAGACCTCGCTTTGACTACTCCAGTATTGGCGCCCATGCCAGCAGACTTCCCAATGGAATGAGCGGTCCAAATGGGTTCCCCAAACCGGACGATGGTCCCCCAGAACTGAACCGACAGAGCCCGAACTCCCGTCGGAGCCACGGTCTCGCTGCGGTCCCAGGACAAATGAACGTTCCCCCCAACCTTCTCCCACAGACCATGTTGAATGGACCCTCCTCGGCAACAGCCATAGCCTCTCATAGCCTGTCCAGCCGCCCCCCTCCCCCATCCATTGTGGGACCCTCTTTGTCCATGGCCGCTCAGTCCATGTCAGAACAAGGTAAACGACCAGGTTCTGTGTCGAGCACTGACCAAGAGAGAGATCTGAAAGAGAAACAGCGTAACGCAGAGGCTTTGGCTGAGCTCAGTGAAAGTTTAAGGAACAGAAACGAAGACTGGGGAAACAAACCTAAAATAGTAAGGGACACTTTGGTTACTCTTTCGAACAGCTCCCCGTTTGATGTGAGATTTAAAAAGGATCATTCACTCGTGGGTAGGGTGTTTGCTTTCGATGCAGTGTCAAAGCCTGGAATGGACTATGAATTGAAAATATTTGTCGAGTACCCAAGTGGATCTGGTAATATATTTTCCAGCGCATCAGGGGTGGCCAAACAAATGTATCAGGACTGCATGAAAGACTTTGGCAGAGGGCTTTCCTCGGGCTTTAAATATTTGGAGTATGAGAAAAAGCATGGTTCGGGGGACTGGCGACTCCTGGGTGATTTGTTGCCCGAATCGGTCCGATTCTTTAAAGAGGGGCTGGGGGTTGAAATGTTACCTCAGCCCTACATCGATGCCAGCTGCCCATTGCTGCCCACTGCTTTGGTCAACATCCCTCGTGCCTTGCCATCTACGAGTGCACCGAGGACTGGCGTACGAAAGCGTAAAGCCTCCCCAGAACCTGACTCTGTAGAGAGCGCGCTGAAACTATCTGAACAAGAACAGCAGAGGCAGCAGTGGATGGCCAGCCAGAGCGAGGCGTTAAAACTGACCATGGCATCCGGATCATTCGGTGCCTCACACGGGGGACCTCCGCCGCTTGGCCCTGGCCATTCTGTTCACTCAAGTCGCGCCACACCCCCTGAATCTGCGCCCCAGAATGGACAGTCTCCAATGGCCGCGCTCATGTCTGTCGCGGACACGTTGGGCAATGCGCACTCTCCGAAGGACAACAACTCTGTTCACTCTACAACATCCACCAGGCATAACAACAGCAGCCCAGTCTCCCCAGCCTCTGTTTCTGGGCAGAGGCGTTTGGCTTCCCGTAACGGAGATCTCAATCTGGCCGGGACTCCCTCTCAGTCCAATGCGCATTCTGGCATGGATCAGGTCCACGCGCAAAACATTCCAGATTCTCCCATGGCAAACAACGGACCTCTGTGTTGTACCATTTGCCACGAACGTTTAGAGGATACCCATTTCGTTCAGTGTCCGTCAGTTCCCAACCATAAATTCTGTTTCCCTTGTTCTCGAGAGAGCATCAAGGCGCAGGGAGCAACTGGCGAGGTGTATTGTCCTAGCGGAGAGAAATGCCCCCTGGTAGGTTCTAATGTGCCTTGGGCGTTCATGCAAGGTGAGATAGCAACTATATTAGCTGGGGACGTTAAGGTAAAAAAGGAGAGAGACCCATAGGTGTGATCTATGGCTTCCCATAGAAACGTGAATTTTAGTCGAATATATACACGTGTGATTACTCAAAACTGACAAAAATAGTCGATGTACAGAGACGTTCTCCACCTCATGTCTGTTTTTTTTTTTAAACAAAGGAACATGTGATGTCATGTCGCCTAATGTTATGGAGGGTGTTTTGACGGGTAGTAGTGTTGTATTTGGGTGGCAGTGACGAGTTAAAGCACTAACTTTATAATCACTGCTGCAGTTTTATTCCTTCCAATTAATGCACTTCTCTCATTATAAAAAGGCCAGTTTCTACTCCCGATGAATATATGTCTGTAAAATTAAACTACTCATAGTGAATATCCAATAACAGGTTACATTGCCCTAACTCCTGTATTGGGTACAAATCAATATGGGGCCTTTTTTTGTTCTTCCTTATTTTATTTCATATCTTTAATTTTTTTATGTTTTTTTACAGCAAATATCTCTTTTCATCTTGTGATCAAAAATATTTTACTACGTGTTATTAATTTCTCTTCCAGATTGCTTTTGATGATGCACGGATGCTTAAAAAGGTAGAGCAAAATGCTGTACATGAACGTAAACTGTTTGTTTATACATTTCTGTAGTAACAGAAGACTTGTAATGTGCCTTGGAGCTGAGTAAATTGTAATAAATTCCATTGATATTAACCCTGGGTGAAATGTCAGTTTTATTTAACAAGTTTAGACTGTTACAAACTCTGGGTCACCTGAGGTATAATGAATCATTCCTTTTAGTTTTGTGTCCATCAGTATATTTCTCAACCATAGCATTTGAACTATTTACAATGTTGTCCCTGACATAAGATTTGCTCTAATTGGAGATGACAACCTTTGACATTAACACCTGGTTCAAACGTGTTTTATATTCATAAGTGTTTATTACACACACACCTTGCTGCAAAGCCAAGTTAACCATGTACTCAGATATATTTATATATATATCTCTCAGATGATGCCAGGTTTTTATTCCTAACCCCTTTCACTATGTCAAAGTAACATTGCTTTACATTCTACCGGGATGATCCCTGCTTTAAAAAAAATCCATTTTAAATGAACGTTTTAGTAATTTAGCAGACACACTTGTCCAGAGCAATTTACAAGAGCAATTAGGGTTACGTTTCTTGCTCAAGGGCACATTGACAGATTCCCCCACCCTTCCCCCAAATGAATATCACTTAGTTGCATCTATCTGAATGGCAAATAGGTTCCTTGCATTGGATATGCCCACAATTTCAACGGCTGTGCCTCTCGGCAAGACAAGAAAAAGCGGCCTCAACAAGTTGGCATTGAATGTCATGTTGCTCTCCTCCAGGTGCTTGTAACAGTCAGCTGTTACGACATGCTTCTCACTAACGACAGCTCATCTTCCTGATGGTTGTAGTATTGGTGCATGCTCAAGCAGTACTACGATTTCCCCGTGTTTCCCCGTGCGCTTCTGTCTGAAAATTGTTGCACATGCCTCCATATAGCCAAAGGGAAGGCATTCCTCGTTTTCAATGCAGCAGGCAGGCGGTCATTGGACACGGTTCCTCACTGTTCCATTGGCCGGTGATAATATAGATATATAGCACGGTTGGTGCATGCCTGTTATGTAGCTGTGAGTCGCGCTTAATAGCCTATCGTTGCTCTGGGTTATGGAGACAAATGGTCCTATGTACACACAGTCTGCAGCAGGCAGCATGGTTCCCAATCCCACGTGGCTCTGTGCCATGGAGCGCATAGAGCAGGTCGAGACTGGGAGGTCAGATAACCCCATAAATACCAACCAGGCTCAACTAGAGCCTTCTGTACGTGAGCTCGGAAAGAGATTAAGACAATGGCTGCTGTGTATGTCCCGGAAACATGTCACAAACTAGTATCCTCTCCCCAAGAGCACCAACCGATGTACATATATACTGGTTAATGGAGGAGAAGAGCTTTGATACGCCCGTTGAGGAGTATTTGGTCATGTGAAGGCAGCAGCCCAGATGTAGCCTAAACATTGGGCTGACGTGTCTGAGTTTAGATGGGGTCTGTCCTCCAGCCTGGGATTGTTGGAGGTGGCGGCCTTTGTACTTTATCATCCCTGCTCGTTGGTGGGTTATGAGATGGTTCTTTAGATAGAGAGGTGAGTAAGGACTTTTCCTCAGAGACTCCTGTCTTCTATGTAATGCTCCGACCCGACTGCCCGTAGTTAGTTTTGAATACTCTGTCCTGGTTACCGTCCCTGTTTCAAAGTAGGGGTTTTACCGCCCTGGGGAATGCTATGGTCAAAATAATTGGTTGTACGCCAGAGGAAGACGGGGTTGTTAGTGTCGAGTTTCTCAAATTTGGTTCACACAAATTGGCTCATCAGTTCGAATAGAGAAAGCAGCTGTCTGAGTGAGTAAGCGACACCCCCTCCCCCCTTTCTCCAAGTCTGATTTTAAAACAAATCTCACACTCATTTTCTCACTTTTTTCATCTCCCAGGCGGCATTATCCGACTATAGTATATCCAAAAGAATCTCTCTATTTACCAACATGTGCACACCCCCAACAAAAACAGTCCTTAGGCTGGGATTGAGGCATTGAATCGTAGCGACCCATCTAATGGTGCATTGCAGTGCCTCAGTTTCCATTGGCCTATCTATCCCAGGTGCTGTGAGGCAACAAAGCACCTGGTTTGGGATGGAACATGTCTCTATTGTCATGCTAAAACAGAACAGAGCAGCCCTTCCATGGTTAAGGTGCCTTTGGCTGTCTCAATACTTTAGGTTTCAGGTTGCAGTGTGCATGCAAAGGAGGGAGCAGAGGCACCTACTCACTCAGACACCCCTCAGGGAAGGATCTCTCTTCTCTCTCTCTCCCTCTCTTGCTCTCGACCTGTTTAGAATTCACAAGACTCCTCACTCGTTAGATTCAAATGCAGCCTCTCACACACACACTCACGTCGTACCACCACCGCCTTCATTCTGAGTGCAAAACACTGTCTCTTTTCTCTCCTTCAGACCTCTGAATTACCTGAGGTAACAAACTCTAGCCTCTCGCTGGATTGCGTCTGGAATAGCTGATATGTTGCGTGAAATCCCGGAATCGGTTTAGTTGATAAACACCTTCTATACTTATAGGTTGTCTGGTGAAAAAATGATGACTGTGAACTGAAAAGGGACCACATTTTCTTCAGACATTTTTCTGAAAGTGTCTATGTATATGCCCTCCCTTTGCAACTTCTAAGAATTGCACTGATCACATCTAATCGGCTCAAATACATGATTGAAAATATGGGCATTGTGAAAGTACGTCCGCGGCTGTTAGTGCCAAGCCGAACAGAGCGTGTGCAGTGTCATCGGGAGTAGGAGGAAGGCTGGTGTCTGCTCCATCATATAGACCTAGGAGGGGAGGCCAAGCGAAAGAGGTCCTGCTGGTGCAACAGACGTCTGTCTGTCTGTTGTGTCTATCCTCAACTTAAGTGGTTGACTGATATCTCTGATGTCTTGAATGATGAGTTGCATCATTTCTTGGGGTATTGTCCCAAAGGGCGGCGCACAACTGGCCTAGCGTCCTCCAGTTTGGGTTTGTCCTCGGTAGGACCTCATTGTAAATAAGAATCTGTTGTTAACTGACTTGCCTAGTTAAAAAAAATAAAAAACTGTAGAATGTAGTTTTTTTTTTTACGAGGTTAAAGGGGATTTTGTGTTATTGCCGTGCATAAACCACTTAAACAGTTAATTCCAGCACCTCGTGACACATTTACCTCCAGAGAACAAACATATAACTGCTCATAACAGCAGCTACGTGATTATGAATGTTCTTCCGTTACAGTGTAGAAATATAATTCCAACCCCATTTCTCTCCTCAAACAAACCTAGTCTGGAGAGGCCAGGCTTTCAGTGCTGTTTCAGCTTACATTCTCAAATCACATCAGTATGTTTTCCTTCTGTTGGCCAGCCAGGGATGCCAGCCTGTCTCCCCCCTCCTCCCATTCCTCCCTTTCTCCCCAGCCAGGAAAAGTTTACAGCAGATGAAAATACCGCCTTCCCAAAGGTTACTCTGCAGTGCCACCGCTCTGCTCTGCTGTTGCCATGGGTTACCAGCCTTGTTCAAAACATCATTTATTCAGGAATGTGCTGCGGACACAAAGGGGGGAGGGAGGGAGGGAGAGACGACAGACTGGTGGTTAACCCTGCGTGCGCTGGAAGGACGATGTGTTTCCCCTTACACAGACTCTCTTTTTGGTTAATTTGCGTCGTGCTTCGATTCAATATATATATATTTTTTCGTTGCATCGAATAAAATGTTGCCTGCTTTTGTAACTTTGCATTACTGGAGGTAATACTACATTACCCGAATAGCAACAAAACAATGCGCATGACATGCCTGGACGTATTCGGTGTGTCAAAGTATTTGTAACATATAGCAGATGGTTTACAAATGCACAAAAACCACAGGTCAGCTTTGAAATCCCAGCTTCCTTTATTCTCATAGAAACAAGCAAACCACTTTCATCTGGTCGAGACTCGAGCATGCTGTTTTTAGGGGGAGGGGAAGTGTGTGTGGGGAAAGGGTTTTGTTTTCCCTCCCAGTGTCTCAAAGCCCAGCCATTTATAGATGGTGATGTCAGCACTATCTTTCACAGCCCTGGGCCTCCTTACCAGATAATGTATGCACTCAAACATTCCTCTCTGGCGAATGAGCTGCCGGGAGCTGCAGGCGTGTGTCCTCCCTCCTGCCTCTTTGTGCGACGCACAGCCGCAGCGCAAGAGGAATGTCTTTTTTTTAAATTCCCACTTATTTTCTCCTTCGTCCTCCCGCCTTATTTCTCAGAAAATAAAAAGAGCTGGAAAGGCTGAGTTTTTATTTTATTTATTGTGATCTCTTTTTAGAGCGTCTTCACTCAATTGATTTGATAGTTAGCTGGACAAATAAATCGATGTTGAATGCGTATTTTCTTTGGTTTTAATCACCTTTGAGGGCTGATCTGCAACGTCCTACTCGTTTTACATATGCATTTAGTCATATGTGTTGTTTCCACTAGTGCATTTTAATTTGAATAGAATGTGTGTATACATGTCAGTTCAATTGTCCTCTTATCAAATTAATGTTTTAAATTGGTTGGCAGAGATTATTTATTGTAAAAAAAAAAGTTTAAAAAAATCAGGTTCCTTAATTGTCCAGTGCTGTAACCCTCTGGAAAGAATTCCAAAACATTTGCTTTTCAAGGGAGATGCAGCCTACTGCAGCCATTCTGAAGTTAACCGCCAAATCTTAGAGGGGACCCCCTGTTTAGTGGGGCACAAATAAAGGGGTGTTGTTTTTGGAAACACTGACAATAAGATCACCAGTTTTCTCCTCTAGTTTCAAATGCTAGCACCTTCAGATTTGATTCTTTTTTTCTCTCTCTGTCCCGGCTGAAGTTAGCTAGTCTTGTTATACTCCTTATTGCATAATTCCTCATTTCCTCCTCATGTTTTTAAAGCCATCTGTAATTCTTCTCTCATGTTCAACGTGAGGAAGCTGGAGAAGGGAAGGAGTTAACTCCACCCACAACACTCTGTGTTAGTACTGCTCCTGCAGTCCCTGGCATGCAGGCTGGAGAAATGTAGCGCTTTCATTCTCTGCCTTGTTTACACCAGGCTCTGGCAGCCATCTTAGGCTGCTGCCACAAGCAAGGGAAGGGGCGCTGAGCTGCGTGCTCCTCGGGTTTCTCCCCAGCCCTCCAAGAGCACAGAGTTCAGACGGCAGACTGCCATGAATATCAACTACTACTGGGGCCCACTGTTCTCTGCAACATTCATCCCACAGATGAGAATGTTCTGTACGTTCACCCCTCAAGGATACATTGCTATATCTGCCTTTTTCCTGCACGCTCCCTTTCCCTCTAAGCTTCTGTTTGATATTTTGCATTGTTTGCATTCTTTTTCTCCACACAGGTTTCTTGTAATATAAGGCTCTCCTTTTGTCTTTTGTTAATCCATATTTAGAAAGGCCTGACAGATAGCACATGCTCCGGGGGAGTCAGTCGACTGTATATCAGATAGCACATGCTCCGGGGGAGTCAGTCGACTGTATATCAGATAGCACATGCTCCGGGGGCGTCAGTCGACTGTATATCAGATAGCACATGCTTCGGGGGAGTCAGTCGACTGTATATCAGATAGCACATGCTCCGGGGGAGTCAGTCGACTGTATATCAGATAGCACATGCTCCGGGGGAGTCAGTCGACTGTATATCAGATAGCACATGCTCCGGGGGAGTCAGTCGACTGTATATCAGATAGCACATGCTCCGTGGGGAGTCAGTCGACTGTGTGTCAGATAGCACATGCTCCGGGGGAGTCAATCGACTGTATATCAGATAGCACATGCTCCGGGGGGAGTCAGTCGACTGTGTGTCAGATAGCACATGCTCCGGGGGGAGTCAGTCGACTGTGTGTCAGATAGCACATGCTCCGGGGGGAGTCAGTCGCCTGTGTATATCAGATAGCACATGCTCCGGGGGGAGTCAGTCCCCTGTGTCAGATAGCACATGCTCCAGGGGGAGTCAGTCGACTGTGTATATCAGATAGCACATGCTCCGGAGGGAGTCAGTAGCCTGTGTGTCAGTAACCGGAAGGTTGCAAGTTCAAAACCCCCGAGCTGACATGGTACAAATCTGTCGTTCTGCCCCTGAACAGGCAGTTAACCCACTGTTCCTAGGCCGTCATTGAAAATAAGAATTTGTTCTTAACTGACTTGCCTGGTTAAATAAAGGTTAAATAAAAAATAGCACATGCTCCGGGGAGTTAGTCGCCTGTGTGTCAGATAGCACATGCTCCGGGGGGAGTCAGTCGACTGTGTGTCAGACAGCACGTGCCCCGGGGGAGTCAGTCGCCTGTGTGTCAGATAGCACATGCTCCAGGGGGAGTCAGTTGACTGTGTGTCAGATAGCACATGCTCCAGGGGGAGTCAGTTGACTGTGTGTCAGATAGCACATGCTCCAGGGGGAGTCAGTTGACTGTGTGTCAGATAGCACATGCTCCAGGGGGAGTCAGTTGACTGTGTGTCAGATAGCACATGCTCCAGGGGGAGTCAGTTGACTGTGTGTCAGATAGCACATGCTCCAGGGGGAGTCAGTTGACTGTGTGTCAGATAGCACATGCTCCGGGGGAGTCAGTCGCCTGTGTGTCAGATAGCACATGCTCCGGGGGGAGTCAGTCGCCTGTGTGTATCAGATAGCACATGCTCCAGGGGGAGTCAGTCGCCTGTGTGTATCAGATAGCACATGCTCCAGGGGGAGTCAGTCGCCTTTGTGTCAGATAGCACATGCTCCGGGGGGAGTCAGTCGCCTGTGTGTATCAGATAGCACATGCTCCGGGGGGAGTCAGTCGACTGTGTGTCAGACAGCACGTGCTCCGGGGGAGTCAGTCGCCTGTGTGTCAGATAGCACATGCTCCAGGGGGAGTCAGTCGCCTTTGTGTCAGATAGCACATGCTCCGGGGGGAGTCAGTCGCCTGTGTGTATCAGATAGCACATGCTCCGGGGGGAGTCAGTTGACTGTGTGTCAGATAGCACATGCTCCAGGGGGAGTCAGTCGCCTGTGTGTCAGATAGCACATGCTCCAGGGGGAGTCAGTCGCCTGTGTGTGTCAGATAGCACATGCTCCAGGGGGAGTCAGTCGCCTGTGTATCAGATAGCACATGCTCCGGGGGGAGTCAGTCGACTTTGTGTCAGACAGCACATGGTCCGGGGGGAGTCAGTCGACTGTGTGTCAGGGCATCCTTTGTCTCGGGCCTTGACTGGTCTAACATTGTGATAACAACCACATAATGAAAATAGTTAACATGAAGAGCACAGCATTCCCTTGGTTAAGATAACTTTACTCTGTCATTGGGAATGAAAGACACTCAAGTAAAATGTTATATGTCACATGCACCAAATACAACAGGTGTAGACTTTACCATGAAATGCTTACTTGCGAGCACTTTCCCAACAATGCAGAGTTCATAAATAACACAAATAAGCACAATAAAAAAGGAAATACTTACACAATAAAATAACATTAGCAAGGCTAATAGGTAACTAGTTCCTTGTTGGGTATCTGGCATGTACCGTGTCAATGTAATTGCGGTAATACTGCATGCACATGTAGGGGTGCAATTCACTAGGCAATCGGGATAGTGTGTGTTGGAGTGTCAGTGTAGTATGTGTGAGTGTGTGGCTAGAGTCCAGTGAGTGTATATAGAGCCTGTGAAAGAGAGAACGTGCAACAAAAATGAGGGGTCAATGCAAATAGTCAGGGTGGCCATTTGATTAACTGTTGAGCAGTCTCATGGCTTGGAGGTAGAAGCTGTTCAGGTGCCTTTTGGTCCAGACTTGGTACTCCAGTACCGCTTGCTGTGCAGAGGGAACAGTCTATGACTTGGGTGGCTGGAGTCTTTGAACATTTTTAGGGACTTTTTCTGACACCGCCTGGTATAGAGGTCCAGGATGGCAGGGAGCTCAGCCCCAGTGATGTACTGGGCCGTATATGCACTACCATATGTAGCGCCTCACAGTCGAATGCCAAGCAGTTGCCATACCAAGCGGTGATGAAATCAGTCAAGATGCTCTCAATGGTGCAGCTGTCAAACTTTTTGAGGATCTGGGGACCCATGCCAAATCTTTTCAGCCTCCTGAGGGGGAAAAGGAATTGTCGTGCCCTCTTCACAACTGTGTTTGTGTGTTCGGACCATGATGGGTCTTTAGTGATGTGGACACTGAGGAACTTGAAGCTCTCAAACCGCTCCACTACAGCCCCGTCGGTGTGAATGGGGGTGTGTTCGGCCCTCCGTATCATCTCCTTTGTCTGAGTCATGTGTTTCAAGTCATTTAACATATAACTGCAACAAGCGATAACTAGGATGTAGCCATGGCCTAGTTTTTACATCAAGTAGGTCTGTAGGCCGTCACGTCACCACACTATTCAATTGTTTTCCATTGGCAACAACCGCTGATGAGAGGAAGCTAACAGCCTTGTGTCCTCTCAGGCATGGCAGAATTTCCATATCTAAGGCCAGGCCTCAACGGCTCTCTGTTGACATTTGGAATTCTCTCTCTGAGGAGTTTACTCTGACACTCTCCTGATCTTTCCCTCTAACCGTTTGCTGTGAATTATCAATGGAGGACGACTCCAACGCAATCCACACTGACTGACCACCTTTCATTCAGCTCTGTCCAGTTCACTGGTTTTGTCTTGTAAATTATAACAGTGTGAGACTCCTTTCCCTAGCCCAAACAAACAGCATGTCATAGAAAGTGTCGGAGTGGTGTTTCCAAAACATCACACAGAGAAAATGAATTGGAGATTACATGACATTATTCCTACATTATACTTCCAACCCACTACAGCCAGCCAGGATCGACATCACCTTCATTTCCAGTGTGATCAGTATTTCTACACACTGGGGGATGGGGATCTGTGGACAGTGTTGCCAGATTCTATTGACACTTTCCAGCTCTATCAGAGCCAATAGGCTATGAGACCCCACACAATGTGTGTGTGTCTGTGTGTTTGGTGTGCTGTAGTACAGCTGCAGTCACCTCCCTCCGACTCCCTTCATCATCTCGTCACCTGGGTCAAGTGTGGATCGTTCCCTCTCTTTCTCCAAACATCTGTTGTGTGAATGAGGCTGCGATGGCTGATGCTAATTGAGGTGCTATAGCTAGCTGCCTGCCGTGTCTATCTACTGTCAAACTGCAGATGTGGCAGACTTCCTCTCGCACTTCCTCACACAGCTGACAAAAGTCTTTGAAAATGAAAGTTTTAATGATCCCTGTTGGGTTTCTGGCATGAACTAATAAATAGCGCCACTTTCCATTGAATTCAGTCTAGAAATACGCTGTTAATACTTATCAAAGAAAGTAGCCTTTTCACATTCAGACCTTATTTCTTTAGGTAATACACTACATGGAAATGTGTCTTGCAAAATGGTGTAATTTGGGGCTGGCTGCTGTGGGGGTAACAGCATTGGGCTCTTAGCACAGTTTGGAGCCGACTGGTACATGACGTATTCAGAGAGATGGCTATGTGTTCAAGCAGCAGTCGAGTCTTGGATGGCCTGGGCTGCCCCCTCAGTGCCAAAAACACACATTCTTTTATATGAGAGACAAAGAGCCATACCTTCCCTGTCCAGCTAATAAAGACAGTAGCCTGTTCTGTTTTGCAGCAGTCAGCGGCATCGTGTTGCTGCCTGAGCTCCACTCCTTTCCCCTTTCGCTCCGCTAGCTACATACTATTGAAATTTGATGGTTGGTGGTTTCGCACAAATGAACTGCAACTTTCCCTAGAGGTCAACATATAGCATGCTGTATATGCTGATCTGATTCTGTACCTTTTTGGTACTGGAAAACAGATCTGCTAATAAATGAAATATGTACATTGTAAATAGTAATTTCATGCATGGTGATGTGCTGTATGACATGATGTAGGAGAATAATTGTATTATGTACTCATAATGATCATTTGTGAGTGATGGAAGTGCCAGTTGACATCTATCACAAGGAATACTTTGCAGTAAGGTGTATATAACTAGTTACCTAACTGCCAAATAATAGCATCTGTGTATGGCATGTAGTTATTTTGATTGCAAGGGGGGGATTACTTTCCAAGCAGCATGCCTTTATTGAATTCCATTTCCTGATTGAAAGCATTAAGGTATTACTTCACATTTTTACACACGCACTATTATAAATCAAGACGAAGGGTATCTCTAGCCTCCTCCCTTCCTCCTGCAGTAACCCCCTAGCTACCTGCGGTAAAGGGAATAGTACATCGTCTCTGTCATGAACTGTTGTGCACTAACCGAGCCACCGCACAGCTTCCACCAGATGCCTGTTACCATGGCGACGGAGCCATCGGGTGATGCTGATTGGATGGCGTGGAGTTGTTTTTTAAAATGGTGTTTTTTTACCTCAATTGTCTCCAAAGGATTGTGTTTTTCTACTGGCGCTTTTCTCCCTCCAGAATGAATTTGAATGATAGCCTGCTGCATCCTGTGAGCTCTGCTATCTTTGGGATTAATTTAAAAACCTGATTACTACAGCACCTGATTATAAGGGGGGGGTGGGGGGGTGATGGATTCTGACTATGAAAAATGACTAGTTTTGTGTGCTGCTCCAGCCTGTAACTGAAAGACATATAGGAGCCAGGTAGTGGGTATGTTCCATTATGCGATGGGAGGCCTATTTTTGTCATATGAATGGATAGGTCTCAATGCATAGCACATCTGACCTGACCAGTTCTCTACTCCAGTTGAGAAAGGATGCATGTGTTTCAGCGCTGCCCAGGTGTAAAAGACATTACAGAAACTCAGCCAGAACAACGCTAAATGAACATGGCGCTTTCCTGGTTTTACAACAAGGAAACTGGTGTGTGTGTCCTAAATAGCACCCTATTCCCTATATAGTGCCTGTGGGGCATGGTCAGAAGCAGTGCACTATAAAGGGAGCAGTGTGTCATTTGGGACGCAGACCCAGATTTGTCTTGGTTAGTTAATTCCTGAGGTAAAATAGTAATTGCTCATCTGAGGTTATGTTTCAGATTCATGAGGCTCATTCATCTCTAAAATGCTACCAGCCAGTGTACTAAGTGTGAATACATTCCCTCACAGTGGCCAACACAGAACTGCCTGTGTACACTGCCAGGAGGACTCCTACAGGCCATTCCACGGTAGTGCGTCCACTGTCCAGCCACATGACGCATCCAGCCAGTGTGCTGCAGCCTCCCTGCCTGTCTGTCGTCTGTACGGCCTCCCCCTCCAGTGTGATTAATGGAGCTCTGTTCACCCCCCTCCTCTCACCCCTCTCTGGACCACTGCTCACCCCCCACAGCCTGCGCTCTGTTTACCTGAAGACAGTGGATACACTTTAGTCTCTGGTATTTCTAGGCAACAGACATTTCCAAGTTTTAAGCCTCTGGTATAAGAGAGCGTCTGTGGTATACCTGCTGTGTTCTCTCCAAACTGCCTTGTCCATCATACTGCCGTGTCTCTTTGGAAACCACTGTAGAATACTGATGGTCAGTTCCAAAAGTAAATAGTTGCTATCTTACAGCACTACTGCCTACTGTCTGACCGTGTGTGTGTGCCCAGTTCTGTCCGTTCTACCAGTCATGTTAACAGAGCTGTGGTTCAGGCTAATTCTGGCCCAATGTTGCAGGGGAGACCGGAGCAGTCCGCCAAACATGGCCTGAACAGGGCCGGTCTGTTGGGTTTGTTTGGTTAACAGCCTCTTGGGTTACCCAAGCGGAGAGAGGACTCAGGCACGACTTTCTATTAGGTGTGTTATGATGACGGGTGAGGTTGTGGAAGAAATGAGACGTTATGTCTCAGAAAGCAGCTGTGGAGTATCATATAATACCTTAGTTTGTAGCCATGGTGGCTGGGTCACAAGAGAAAGAAAGAACAGAAGGATAGATGGATGTCTGGTTGCCGCTGGTTCTACTACTGCGGCTCGTTCCGGTCTGCTACGCCTTCAGCCTCAGTCAGTCAATGGGAGGACTGCTCTGGTGTCCTCTGCACTGCTTCTCTCCGTCTCTGCTCTGTTCTCTCCGTCTCTGCTCTGTTCTCTGCGCGGGGGGGAGGAGCAGCCAGCCAATGTCATTTTGATGTGACGAGCAGAGATGACACGGGCAGAAATAGCCCCCCGCTTACTCATTTAGCCGCTTGGTCCCAGTCTACCCCAAACCCACTTGGCAGTTAATGTCTCCTCAGCCAATCACAGCCAGCTCTGTTGCTAGGTAATGGCTCCCTGGCCTCGCCTTTGAGGTATGCTAATATGCTGCTGCCTCTGCCACTGGTGCATCCTCTCGGTGATGGGGAGGACTAGGAGATGCCTCTTACAAGTGAGCGTTTGTCTTTCTGAGAGGGGAGGAGAGGAAATTGAAATGCAGGACAGAGGAGGACATGTTGAGGTGGAGAAAAACAAGGAGGGGACTGACGGGAGGGATAGACGGACAGAAAATGGAATCGGGAGGAAGTGGCAAAAACAGACCTTTTCGTCCCTTAAGGTTCACGTCCACTGAATGAATCACCACAGCACTTGATGATAGGACCAATGCTTTTGGATAGATGGGTGGGTGTATTTTACCAGCCTGGCAGTGCAGGCCAGGGCACAGGGCTGTGAAGACAGAGAGACTCACTGTGGCGTGAAGACATTCATTGAGGAGTGTGTTTTTTTCCAATCTGCAGTAGATATGATGTATTTAAGAGCGTCTCTGGCTCTGCAGTACTCAGGCCCGTGTTCAGTTCCACTCCCTGTAATGTGTAGTATAACTCTGCCTGCCATACCCGGCCAGTCACAGTCCCATTCCCAGACAGCCTGTTAAATACAGCGGGTCCTTTGACAAGCAGGCAGGCCTCTCACTCACTATATTAGGCTGTCCCTCCCTGCCTGCTTGCCCCATTAAACCGATCTGCAGCTATTAAATCAGCTTGTACTGTTCTGTTCATAGCCAAAACACATGGCTACGGCGCCCCTTACCATGGGCAGATCTGGAAGCTGTTAGGATTTTACCAGTTAGAAATTCTGCAATGCTGTATGTTAAGGGTTAATGTATTGAACTATTTTAGGCAGTTGGAATTGCAAATACACAATTGTCCTTTTGTCTAGCTAACTCTCTGCGCCATATTATTGCAGTTAGTTAGATGAGACACAATGGCCTTGCACACCCTCCTTGGTTGTGGTAATACGCACATGGCTTTATGTGTAGTGCGAAAACATACTCTTCACGGTTACCGAGGAGTATTCATTTACAATATTCATACATTGAATTGGGGACAGAGGACTTGGAGAGGGAGGGACGGGGGTTGATAATCTGTTAGTAGCCCAAGGACCCAGCAGCACAATGTGGACGGATGGAATGGGTTAAAATTCCGAGATGCGGCATGCGATAAGAAGCCCCATTATGATGTGTTTATATTTAGGAGGAAGTAGGAGCCTGTTATGCCCGCTGCATAATTCCAGCCTCTTTATCCAGCAGCACAGCATAATGCTTAGTTGGGACTTTCTGCCTTGGGAGAGACTAACTAAATCCACATTTTCTATGATTAAGTAGCAGCCTGCCTGCCAGCCACCAGAATAAATACGCCCCCGAAAAACACTCCAAGACAAACATAAATATGTATGGCCAGCATCCATCTGTCCGCATGCCCCCATTTGTTAAATAAAAAGGACCTATACAGTCATAAAAAATGCTTGAGCTATATATTAACACAGATAAATATGAATGAGGAATGCGTCTATTGGGGGGACTGACGGACGGATGCGCTTTAATAACAAGCGTGTGTGTGTGGGTGGGTTGTGTGTGCTGTGAGCTGCTGAGCGCTGGGCTAGGATGAGGGGAGGGCTGTGTGGCCAGAACACAGTAGTGAGTAGAATACTAATGCATCCATATACCTTTTTGTTCTGAGTCTTTCTCTCCCTGACTCCTTTAACCCACTCCACAGCTTCTCTCTCTCTCTCTCTCTCTCTCTCTCTCTCTCTCTCTCTCTCTCACTCTCACTCTCTCACTCTCTCTCTCTCTCTCTCAATCAATCAAGCTTAATTCTACATTGAACGGAAATATTACCACAACATGTGAAGTGTTCTTCCCATGTTTCATGAGCTGAAATCAAAGATCCAAGAATTGTTCCACAAGCTTATTTCTCTCAAATTGTGTGCACACATCTGTTTACATCCCTGTTAGTGCGCATTTCTCCTCTGCCAAGATAATCCATCCATCTGGCAGGTGTTAAACAGCATGATCATTACACAGGTGCACCTTGTGCTGGGGATAATAAAAGGACACACTAAAATGTGCAGTTTGGTCACACAGCACAATGCTGCAGTTTTGAGGGAGCGTGCAATTGGCATGCTGACTGCAGGAATGGCTACCAGAGTGGTCGCCAGAAAATTTAATGTTCATTTCTCTACCATAAACCGCCTCCAATGTCGTTTTAGAGAATTTGGCAGTATGCCCAACCGGCCTCACAACCGCAGACCACGTGTAACCACGCCAGCCCAGGACCCCCACATCCGGCTTCTTCACCTGCGGGATCGTCTGAGACCATATACCCGGATAGCTAATCAAACTGAGGAGTATTTCCATCTGTAAAAAAGCCTTTTTATGGGGAAAAACTCATTCCGATTGGCTGGGCCTGACTGCCCATCCATGGCTGCTCCCCTCGCCAGTTATGTGAAATCCATAGATTAGAACCTAATGAATTTATTTCAATTGACTGATTTCCTTATGTGAACTGTAACTCAGTAAAATTGTTGAGATTGTTGCGTTTTATATTTTTGTTCAGTGTATATATATAAAACCACCAGGCAAGATACATGTTTTGTGCTTTGAAATGTGTTTGTGTCATCTCACTAGATTAATGGATGACTACTGTTCAACACTGTTTTTGTCATGAATTACTGAGAAAAATAGCAGAATTATGATGGCTGCACCGATCAAACAGGGTTTCTGTGGTTGTTAGTGTGTGTGTGTGTGTGCGCGTGCGTGCGTGCGTGCGTGTCTCCTCAGAATGAGGCAGCAGACGAGAGATCCCACATGCTGCGTTGTTCCCCTGGGATACAGTTGCTATGTTGAGCATCATTAATTCATACAGTGACCTTGACCACCTTGATAAAAACATTGATTTTACTTCCTCCCTTTTCATCGTTATCATGAAAATTCAGTCAATTCTGCCTCTTGTTCAGGACCCTGAAGGTCCAACACATCACTGACATATTCAGGGAAATTGCTTTTAAATTACATTGAGAAGGGGCTTCTCAGCAACCCCTACTTTTATCAGTGCATGGAAAGAAATTACTATAACCATTCATGATATCCTATTTCACTTTGCCCAGAGCTCTGGGGTTGAATGAAATGTGGTTGAACTTGTGTGTGGTCAAAGTATGGTACTTTCAGTTCAGACTCCACTGAAAATAATTGGCTAAACCAAATCCAGGCTTTTGATGTCATATAAAGCGGAAACGTTGAATGGTTCTGACTACAAAGCCGGGTCGGCATCAGGCTACAATAGGATGAACAAGGCTACACCACCTGAGTGTGAATGAATGGGCTTGTGGAAAGCAGAATCGTTTTCACCAACATCTTATGCGAGAAAGTGCTCGTGACTCCGCGGTCGAGCAACTGCTCGCTCCTTGAGTGCATGCAGCAGGAGAGGGAGAAAGAGGACTCGAGTATCAAACGGAGTAAACTCAAGACACAGGAGATGATTGTGGACTATAGGAAAAAGAGGACCGAGCACGCCCCCATTCTCATTGACGGGGCTGTAGTGGAGCAGGTTGAGAGCTTCAAGTTCCTTGGCGTCCACATCAACAACAAACTAACATTGTCCAAGCACACTAAGACAGTCGTGAAGAGGGCACGACAAAACCTATTCTCCCTCAGGAAACTGAAAAGATTTGGCATGGGTCCTCAGATCCTCAAAAGATTTATAGCTGCATAATTAAGAGCATCCTGACTGGTTGCATCACTGCCTGGTATGGCAACTGCTCGGCCTCCGACCACAAGGCACTACAGAGGATAGTGCGTACGGCCCAGTACATCACTGGGGCCAAGCTTCCTGCAATCCAGGACCTCTATACCAGGCGGTGTCAGAGGAAGACCCTAAAAATTGTTAAAGACTCCAGCCACCCTAGTCATAATTATCTGAAATACCTCAACACCGGTGCCCACGCACATTGACTCTGTACCCGTACCCCCTGTATATAGTCTCCACATTGACTCTGTACCGGTACCCCTGTATATAGTCTCCACATTGACTCTGTATTGGTACCACCTGTATATAGTCTCCACATTGACTTTGTATCGGTACCCCCTGTATATAGTCTCCACATTGACTCTGTATCGGTACCCCCTGTATATAGTCTCCACATTGACTCTGTACCGGTACACCTGTATATAGTCTCCACATTGACTCTGTACCGGTACACCTGTATATAGTCTCCACATTGACTCTGTACCCTGTATATAGTCACCTGTATATAGTCTCCACATTGACTCTGTACCGGTACACCTGTATATAGTCTCCACATTGACTCTGTACCGGTACACCTGTATATAGTCTCCACACCTGTGACTCTCTGTACCGGTACACCTGTATATAGTCTCCACATTGACTCTGTACCGGTACACCTGTATATAGTCTCCACATTGACTCTGTACCGGTACACCTGTATATAGTCTCCACATTGACTCTGTACCGGTACACCTGTATATAGTCTCCACATTGACTCTGTACCGGTACACCTGTATATAGTCTCCACATTGACTCTGTACCGGTACACCTGTATATAGCCCAGCTGTAGTTATTTACTGCTGCGCTTTAATTATTTGTTTTTCTTATCTTACTTTTTAAACTTTTTATTTTTTTTCTGTATTTTCTTAAAACTGCATCGTTGGTTAAGGGCTTCTAAGTAAGCATTTCACTCTAAGGTTACACATGTTGTATTCGGCGAATGTGACAAATCAAATTTGATTTGATTTATATAAACGTATACTACACTCCCGGAGTTGCGTATCACTTTTAACAAATTCCGTTATAGAAGGTCAAGTAAAAACCCAAACCGGTATACTGTAGAATACGGTATACCGGTCAGCCCTAGGTCCCATAATAGCCAGTAATCGGTTTTCCCAGAGCTCTGGGGTTGAATAAAATGTGTTTGATGAATGTTTGTGTGATCAAAGTATGTTATTCATAGTCCAGGCTCCAGATATCACAGCACAAATTGGGTAAACTAAACCCAGGCCTTTTTGTGTAAAAATGAAACAGATGTTGGATGGTTTTGACTACAAAGGCATTGGCCACTGCAAACAGTCAGGCTCAACAGTCTGAGTTACACCAATGACACCACCCTAGAGGGAACTACATTGGGCCGGAGGAGTGGCAGCTATTCCTAGAATAGCTGCCGGGGCATCAGGTGATCAACGCAAACTACGGAGATGAGGTCACATCTGGTAGATTTGATTTATTTGGACATAGAATTCAAACGTGTGCTGCTTGATGATAACGTCTCAATGAGATTGGGGGGAGTGCTGGTGCTGTGGCAGCCAAAGTAGAGGAATGGGGATATAATTGTGCTGGATGGAGGATGGTGCAGCAACAGACGCACGTGAAAACACCAGAGCAGAGAGGGTGGAGGGTGAGACCACCACCACCAGGCTCCCTGATATGCCTCTGATAATGATAAGATAATAGCAGCTATTCTGGTGGTGGTGGGAGTAATGACCGCATGTTGAAGGCAGGATGAGGATGGTTTTAGGAAGTGGCCAAAATAATCCCAATGTTCAAGGGGGCGGGGGGCGGTGGAGGATCACATGTCGAACTCACAAAGACAGATGTTTTAAGAGCTAACCCACCGGATGTATTATATTTTGTTTTGAATCATTTCAGCTTTTTCTCTGTGGTTCATTCATCATTTTTTGAAGTCACTGGTTTGTCAAAGACATCCCCCTCGCCTCACACCCACTCTCCACGTGTCATAGTTCCATCTATAAATACTTTATCTGGCTTACGGATGGGATATGAATTGTCTCGACACCTCTCCTTTGCACTCACAAAGAGAGAGACATTTGAAACTGTCCCCATGGCGACGAGTCCTCGTTCTACCTTTTTCAGAGGAAGGGAAAGCAGTGGGAAGTCTCTCCTTCACATCTGGCACGGTCATCTCTCCATCAACAACCCAATCTTTTTCAGCCCTTTTAGTTGAAGGTATCTTCCCCTCTTTTGTCCACCAGATTCCACTTTAAGTGTGTGTGTGTGTGTGTGTGTGTGTGTGTGTGTGTGTGTGTGTGTTTGCCTGCCTCTGCAGGAGAGAAGGGCCGGCTAGAGAAACGGGCTGTGCTCAGTACAATACAGAACGGTCTTACCTCGTTACCAGAGAGAAAGACAATGTATGACCATGAGGTGAAATTTAAGAAGCTGCCGACAATAATCAAGTAGATCCGTTAGTATAAAAATCACTGAGACGTGGCGAAGGACTGACCAAGACCTCTAGCTTCAACCCAACATGATGTGTTGTATAACAAGACAGAAATGTAATATAGATCTTGTTCTCGTATCGACTTAAAAAAAAAAAATAATAACATTATCAAATGATCAAATCAACGTGGCATCATTTCTTTACCTCCATAATGATTTTCTGATCAGGTTTTACACACAGGCACATCTACATGGCTGCACGCACACCTGTCAACAGCTTGTAGGAAAAAGTGGTGTCTGAAATAACACCCTATTCAAAAGTAGTGCACTAACCGTTTCAGGGTGCCGTTTCAGACGTTGCCGGAGTGAGTTGAACAATCTGTTCTATTTGAACACATTTCCCATGGAAGGGGAGAGGGAGAGAGTAGACATTTGCATATGGTGACCTCTAACAGGACGTTTTGTCTCAGAGTCCCTGTATCTCCACCCTAATCAATTTGAGCAAGATCAGAAAGGCTGGCATCAACAAGCCACTCTCTCGCTCTTCAAATGGATTAGCTCATTTTGAGGCGTCTTAAGGCTGATTGAAAACATCTTAGTGAGTGGGATACATCAGCGCTACCAGACACACAGCATGACTTTCTGCCTTAATGTTTATTTATTGGAAGAGAACAGAACGCCCCCGAAAGGGAAATGAAGGAACCAATGCTGCTACTTCTTTCTGTCTCGGTCTCCCTCAGAGGGCAGAACTGAGGGCAGAACAGACACATCATTGTGTGATTGCAGTGGTGATTTTAACATGTAAAAAGGTTCTTATAGGCCTCCCGGGTGGCGCAGTGGTCTAAGGCACTGCATCGCAGTGCTAGCTGTGCCACCAGAGACTTGGCCTAGCGTCGTTCGGGTTGGGGAGAGTTTGGCCGGTAGGGATATCCTTGTCTCGTCGTGCACTAGCGACTCCTGTGGCGGGCCGGGCGCAGTGCACGCTAACCAAGTCGCCAGGTGCACAGTGTTTCCTCCGACACATTGGTGTGGCTGGCTTCCGGGTGGATGCGCGCTGTGTTAAGAAGCAGTGCGGCTTGGTTGGGTTGTGTATCGGAGGACGCATGACTTTCAACATTCGTCTCTCCCGAGCCCATACGGGAGTTGTAGTGATGAGACAAGATAGTAACTACTAATAATTGGATCCCACGAAATTGGGGAGAAAAGGGTCAAATAAAACTTTTTTTTAAATGTTCTTCTCCATGCCAGCAAAGCCACTACACAACAACACTAAACAATATGTTATTTGCACTTTAACGGTACCCACTAACTGTTAGGACCTACACAAAGGTACACTTTAACGGTACCCACTAACTGTTAGGACCTACACAAAGGTACACTTTAACGGTACCCACTAACTGTTAGGACCTACACAAAGGTACACTTTAACGGTACCCACTAACTGTTAGGACCTACACAAAGGTACACTTTAACGGTACCCACTAACTGTTAGGACCTACATAAAGGTACACTTTAACGGTACCCACTAACTGTTAGGACCTACACAAAGGTACACTTTAACGGTACCCACTAACTGTTAGGACCTACACAAAGGTACACTTTAACGGTACCCACTAACTGTTAGGACCTACACAAAGGTGCACTTTAACGGTACCCACTAACTGTTAGGACCTACACAAAGGTACACTTTAACGGTACCCACTAACTGTTAGGACCTACACAAAGGTACACTTTAACGGTACCCACTAACTGTTAGGACCTACACAAAGGTGCACTTTAACGGTACCCACTAACTGTTAGGACCTACATAAAGGTACACTTTAACGGTACCCACTAACTGTTAGGACCTACATAAAGGTACACTTTAACAGTACCCACTAACTGTTAGGACCTACATAAAGGTGCACTTTAACGGTACCCACTAACTGTTAGGACCTACATAAAGGTACACTTTAACGGTACCCACTAACTGTTAGGACCTACACAAAGGTGCACTTTAACGGTACCCACTAACTGTTAGGACCTACATAAAGGTACACTTTAACGGTACCCACTAACTGTTAGGACCTACATAAAGGTACACTTTAACAGTACCCACTAACTGTTAGGACCTACACAAAGGTACACTTTAACGGTACCCACTAACTGTTAGGACCTACACAAAGGTACACTTTAACGGTACCCACTAACTGTTAGGACCTACACAAAGGTGCACTTTAACGGTACCCACTAACTGTTAGGACCTACATAAAGGTACACTTTAACGGTACCCACTAACTGTTAGGACCTACATAAAGGTACACTTTAACAGTACCCACTAACTGTTAGGACCTACATAAAGGTACACTTTAACGGTACCCACTAACTGTTAGGACCTACACAAAGGTACACTTTAACGGTACCCACTAACTGTTAGGACCTACACAAAGGTGCACTTTAACGGTACCCACTAACTGTTAGGACCTACATAAAGGTACACTTTAACGGTACCCACTAACTGTTAGGACCTACATAAAGGTACACTTTAACAGTACCCACTAACTGTTAGGACCTACATAAAGGTGCACTTTAACGGTACCCACTAACTGTTAGGACCTACATAAAGGTACACTTTAACGGTACCCACTAACTGTTAGGACCTACATAAAGGTGCACTTTAACGGTACCCACTAACTGTTAGGACCTACATAAAGGTACTCTTTAACGGTACCCACTAACTGTTAGGACCTACATAAAGGTACACTTTAACGGTACCCACTAACTGTTAGGACCTACATAAAGGTACACTTTAACGGTACCCACTAACTGTTAGGACCTACATAAAGATACACTTTAACGGTACCCACTAACTGTTAGGACCTACATAAAGGTACACTTTAACGGTACCCACTAACTGTTAGGGCCTACATAAAGGTGTCTCAACAGCAGAGCTTTCTATTCAGCACCATGGAGTGAATTCTTATCTTGCCACACCTGGTTATCAGCGGAGCCTTGTCTGGCAGCGAAACAGTTCATTCAGCCTCATTTACTGCCTGATATGGCTGACTTGCTCAAACTAATGTGGTTTTTACTGACAATTCAGATGTACAAACGATGGCATAAGGGGACAACGAGCGGATACGCGGCAATCCGTAATTTCGGTTAAGACATTTATGAGCGAGCTAGGACGGATGTAGTCAATATAACTTTGTTCAGACCTTTTGAAATGGACATCCACAGAATTCAGAATGTGGGCCGTTCTTACAGTATTCTCCCTGTACACCAAGTCAGAGCCATAGGATAAATAAATGTGGCATATACGCAGACAATGAATGCTCTTTCATTATTCAATGATTACATTTCTCTAAAACAGGCTGTGTGCTACATGTGCACCACCAAGTCAGAACAGTAGGCTAAGTTTTGAGGGGGAAAGGGACCACATAATCAGGATGAGGCACATGGGCTACTAACAGCTTACTACACAACATACACTTAGTATTACTTTCTTAGCTACCGTATACATATTTCCCTGGCATATTACATCATTTTATGAAGCAGCATACAATACATATTTGGACTCATCTTGTTGTGCTGTACTCATTTGAAAAGGAAGGTTGCGCAGCGGTCCTTGTGGGCAAATTCTGTCTTTTGTCATCAAAGTCTGGCATTTTCTGGATTGATGGTGCTTTCAAGACAACTGGGAACTCAGAAAGAAACAAGGTCGATCATGACATCAATTGGAATTCTGAGTTGGATGACCATTCAAAACGTATTTTCCCAGTATGGACTAACATGAATCGTTTTTTTTCCCCAAGTTCCCAGTTGTCTTGAACTCACTGAAGTCTGAGATTTCCCAGTTCCGAGTTTCCAGTTGTTTTGAACGCAGCAGAAGTCATGCTGGATTGACAGCATGGCCAATGTATTCAACCTTTTCTGGCCCATGGCATATGGATGTTTATCCTTTTAAGCTTGTAAAAGAGACCCTTAAAACCCAGACTTGGACCATACACCCACTCCACTAAATAGAAGGCTAGTGATTGCTTTGCAACACTTGCAGTTAGCCACTGATTCCTTCCAAACCACTCATTATTGAATTTGTTATTGTTGTGTTATGTTTATGTCCAAAGTACAAATGAGAACTGATGTTTTATCTATAATTTCTCATCATATGACAAGGATGGAAAAGGATGACTGTAGATTGACGTTGACTTCTTGTCTAGCTTGCTAGCTAAGATTTTCAATGTATGATGTTGACATGATCAGTCCAATCAAAGCTACGGTACATATAACGTGTTTTGACTTCATTTTATATGTGCTCAATGACCTTGAGCCTTCTTGGATGGGCACTTCTAATATAACTCAATGGCAGCACCCAAGGGGCTTGAATTTTCGAACTCTCCCTGTAGATTTTATGGTGACGTAGTGTCCCCATGAGTGACAGAACAATGAGCCAATCACGGCACAACTAGAGAACATTACCAACCCCTACGCTCCGTATTTTTCCACTGGCTGCCCTACCACCACAGAAAGCACTGAGCTAGGCTGAAACACCTGCATTTTGGAGCTGCCTTACTCAAGAAAGCAAAAAAAGACCATGTTTGTATTTGGCTTTATTAACTCAAGGATTATTAGATTATTTATTTTTTTACATTGTTTGCAAACTGATATGTGACAAGTATTAATGCCAAAATAACATGCAAAACATGTATATATTTTGTTTTTAGCTAAACAGGTGGGTCTCTCCCCCACCTCCCCTGAATGACGGGTTGCCACTGTGAAGATTGACATTTACACCATGTTCCATGTTAGTCCATGGATCTAAAAGTCTGATAATGGTCAGAGGTTGTTAGATTCTCCTTCCCTTTGAAGTTTACCTTGTATCATTTATGCATACATTTTCCTCGGTTGTTTACATAAATGTCAATGTGTATCATATTCCCGCCCAGCACAAAAAAAAATTGAATACATTATTACTTACACAGCGGATCTGACTTGCATGGTTCTACCGCCATAGAGGACTTAGTATACTGAGTAGAGATGCTGCCGTCCTAGCAATACTTCTCTGTTTTAGCCTGGACGCTAGGATTACAATCTCCTGGAACGGAGTGGAATGTCAAGTACACAATACCTGTCACTGCTACGCATCCAGAGTAAATCCTGTCCTTTGTCAGTTTGAGTCAGAACATTCCTAATCTGCCAGATTCTTTGAGTTGTGTCAAAAAAAGAAATCTTCCCCTCCCTACAGAATGAAGTTGCGACTGCAGGGCCAGTGGCCTGGGTATTGTATAAGGCAGTACTGTGAAGATTCCAGGGTTGCTAGACGTGTGCTGCAGAGACGCGTGGTGCAGAGCCCCTTTCTGCTCCCAAAAGTTGACAGGATGATTGCTACCCACACGGCAGCCCTCCGTTCGGTTAAATATGGCTGCCTCCTGAATTATTGGCACCCTAAGTAAATATGAACAAAAGAAATCTGTGAAAAAATGCCATCGTTTCAGCTTGATCTTACACTCAAAATATGATATGAGTCTAAACTTTAATTTAGTTTAAATTGTTCAAAGAAATATTTAGAACTTTGTGAGCCCCTCCCTTTGCCAAGATAGCAACTCTGAGTCCTCTCCTATGTTTGATGAGTTGGGAAAAAACATAGGAAGGGTTTTTGTACCATTCCTCCATACAGATACTGTCCAGATCCGTCAGAGTCCTTGGTCCTCACTTGTGGACTCTCCTCTTCAGTTCACCCCTCAGGTTTTCAATTGGGTTTAGGTCAGGGGACTGGGATGGCCTGAAAAAGCTTGATTCTATGGTCAGTGAACCATTATCGTGTGGATTTAGAGGTAAGCTTTGGATCATTGTCCTGCTGGAATATCCAAAGATGACCCAGTTTTAGCTTCTTGGCAGAGGCAGACAGGTTTTGGCCTAAAATCTCCTCGTACTTGGAGTCCATGATGACAAGTATCTTAACATTGTTACCAGGGCCTTTGGAAGGAAAGCAGCCCCACAACATTACAGATCCACCACTGTACTTCACAGTGGGGATTATATTATTTTCTGCATGACCATGGCTCTTTTCATGCCAAACCCACCTCTGGTGTTTGTTTCCAAAATGCTCAATTTTAGTCTCATCAGAAAATAGAACCTGATTCCTATCAAAGTTCCATGGATATTTAACCAACTCCAGGCGCTTACGTTTGTGTTCTGGTGACAGCAGAGGCTTTCTTCTGGCAACCCTTCCAAATAACTTGTTGGCTTGGAGTTGGCGTCTAATTGTTGTTTTGGAGACTCTGTGACCCCAAGATGTAACCAACTTCTGCAATTCTCTAACTGTGATCCCTGGAGATTTTTAATGCGACTTGAACCATCCTTCTTACTGTGCTTGGGGGCAAAATACACCTGCCTCCTCTTTCAGGCAAGTTCATCACAGCTCTAGTTGTTTTATATTTCTTAATTATTGACCTAATAGTGGATATGGGTATTTTCAGGAGTGTAGCTATCTTTCTAGAGCCACTGCCTGATTTATGAAGGTCAACAACTTTTTGTCTCATTTCATTTGTGTGTTCTCTGGCCTATCCCATGTTGATGGATGACTAAGGGAGTTTGGCCTGGGTATCACCTCATATTTATACCCCAGAGAAACAAGAAGCCATGGATGACCACTTAAGAGTTCCCAAGGACTCAGATTAACTTTAAAAAGAAAAATCTTAATCAATTCGATTTTGTTAATAAGAATTTCAATAATTGTGACACGCATGTTTTAGAATAAAACAAATATTTATTGATTTTTTGTTTTTTTGTAGATTTAAAAAAAACTAAATTAAAGGTTAGATTCATATGATATTTTGATTGTAAAATCAAGCTGATAAACAACAATGACATTTTTCAACAGCCATTTTTTTTTTCATATTTACCTAGGTTGCCAATAATTCAGGAGGGAACTGTAAATAAGTACACACACCCTGTCCAGAGGATGGGCGCTGCCTCTGCCACTCAATGGTGACCTTTGCATTGTGAGCACGACTCAGGGGGAGCCATACATGTCATGTCAGCTAGCCTCTCTCGCATCTTCTCTCGTTTCCTCCTTCCCAATGTGGGATACACTACATTAAAATGTGTAGGCCTCAGTGTTCTCTCTCTCTCTCTCTCCATTCTTTTTGTTTTGTACATTATTTTATTTTGACAAAAGTAGTGCACAGGGCCTATACTTGTATCCTGTATTAACGTACAGCTATATCCGTCTGCAGCGCGGGCAAAAAAAACCAAATCTAACTACTTCCCGCGGCTATGCAGAAAAGCGTCAAGAATGTCTCCATCGCCTGCTGTGAAACCATAGAAATTAAGGAATACTTTTTTCCATTTTTTTGCGACATGACAAGACAAAAGAATCTAGAGGATCGTTGTGATTTCAATGGCAGTACTTTTGTGTGACAGTTTTGGCAATTCACAGTAGGTGGTTCTGTTCCTGCCTGTAGAACCCGACAGGGATGATTATAACAGTCTGTCTACTGTGGATGAAGTTGCTTTTGTATCATTTCAAATATGTTACTATGATGAAGTTAAATGGAAACTGTCTGTGTGTGTGTGATTAATTTCTCAAAAAATTGGACAGACCCAGCAGTATTGGAGCCAGTGAGTTCACAGTCAGTAACACACGATGAATTGTCAACCCTACACTATAAAAACAGTTCATTTGAAGCACATGCACAGAGTCAGAGAGGCCTTGGTTGTACCTCCATGAACCCCCTCGCTCAGATCTTCGGAGTCCACTCATTATCGGCTCCATCCCTGCCAGTGTAAACACAGCTCTCAGCTCCAATATTAGACGGATTTGATTGTATGCCAATTATCACTCATATGAAACTGAAATGTAAATAATGAGGCTCACTGTACAGGAAAAGGACGGACAGTTCATGTGTTTTTTTCATACACTAATAACAGCCTGTTACTATTGGATATTGTAGCGGGCTAGAGTCTCAACCAAGTATGGCAATATAACAAGACAGCCGGCCTCATTTGCCTCTGAATGACCCTATGGGCTTTCCCCTCCATCCAAAGCAGGACTCACTCGACTCAGCCACTTAATGCAATTTAAGTCTTTGGCGATCTAGCAACAGCATTACGTAGTCTGCTCGGAAGCCATTCTATGTGTGAGTCATGTTATTGGTGCTGTGCCACCACTCTGGCCCTCTTCCCTGAAGGGCAAACACTTCTCCAGGCCAGACGGAAGGCTGGCTCTCCTCTCCTACTTTCCTAATGGATGAACTGACCAAGTTCAGCGGGCACATTCTGATTTTGTAATACCATCATTGCAAAGTTGTAATGATGTCATAGCATTGGCATTGCAGACAGTTTTGCCTGCAAAGATGGAATTTGTGTCATCTGACAAGAAAATGAACAATAGAAGCATTCTTCATCTAACGCCCACACTTTATTTCCTTACAGGGAAGGCCAACACCAGCAAGAGGGGGTTAGAGAGCTGGTCATTGCAGCATTAGCGAAGCACAGCGACACAAATCACCAAGGTAGAGGAGGAGGAGGTCACCAGCCAGGCCTCCCATCATCCTTTGGGGTTCCTGAGCAACCCAGCTCAGCCGTGAAACGAGCCAATGATACACTTCAGGAACTGGGACGCCTCAAAACTGAGATGCAGACCCTGCTGCAGGTGAGATGGACTGACTGAGAGGAACTATAAACTGTCAAGAAATATCAACTGTTTATCTTATCAAGAATACTGTATATAGAGATTTTCCCTGCACTTTTTTTAAGCCTTCTTGAATAACCTCTACTGGTAGCAATATAATGAGAACAAAAGAGGTCTGAGAACAGAGCCTTGAGGAACTCCAAACTATTGTCAAACAGTTTTCTTTTCCCCTAGAAGATAATCAAGGTCAAGAGAAAAACTGTCAACTGCTGTCGGCCCTCACAATGACTTGCCCATTACACCAGTTCTGTGTGGCCTTTTCCATTAACTTTCCTTTTGTATTCTAATGCACCAAGTCCATAAGCTGTTATTGCTGGTGCTGCTCAGTTCCTCCTAAATCTATTATTGGCATATTGGAGACATTCAGACTGGAGAATGAGATTATCCCTGTACCCATTTATTGCTCTGAACGACGGGAGACACCCCGACAACACACACGCACACGCACACACACACACACACACACACACACACACACACACACACACACACACAGAGCCGTCAGGACGTTTCCTGTTTCCCTAAGTGGGCCAATATCATCCTCTCGTCTGTGTTCAGCTTTGGGATTTTGCTAATCTAATTGGTGCCTTTACCACTGATGAAATCAAGCCAAGACACGAGTGTGTCTGGTATTTCAATGACCAAGACAGCAGTGTTCTATTGTTTCTACCCTCTCCCTCTCCTCTCCCTCTCCTCTCCCCTTAATAAATTACAACACTTCTTCATCCTTACCCAACGAACGCGCTGCCACAGCCGCCCGACGCCTGTTCCCGTCTATTACACTCTGATCCCGTCGCCGCGCCAACCAGGCATTGAGTTTCCGAGCACGCCTCTGCCGCTGCTGAAAAATTCCATCAGCTTAGAATAATGTAGCACACGGCAAATTATACATTAGCATATAATTGAGGATGCAGGGTGTGAATGCTATTTGGCCTGCCGCTGTCTGTCTGCCTGCCTGTCTGTCTCTCTGTCTCTGTCAGTCGGTCCGCCTGTTGGTCTGTAGGTCTGTCTGTGGGCTGCAAGAATAGGAAGGAAGCACGTTTCTCTCTCTCTCTCTCTGTCTCTCTCTCTCTCTCTGTCTCTCTCTCTCTCTCTGTGTCTTTCTCTCTCTCTCTGCCCTCAGAATAGGCAGTAACACCCAGGTCCCTTCGCTGTGTGTCTGGATTAAATGGAATGCCTGTCATTGTCACACCAGGTTTTAATGCAGTAGTTCTTTTATCGTGGGGTTTAGTGGCAGGCACGATCATTTAATGGTCGCCCGTTCTGCTGGTGTAGGACATTTGTGAATGCTTGGTCATGATGAAAATGTATGAGTACAGCATTTCTGTGTCCCACAAATGATCAAGTGTGGCCTCTTACAACGAGATCAGATCCTCCAGTATGACTTTGAGTCAGAGAAACATGTCCAGCCAACGCCACTTTGTGTCAGTCGGGTGGTACTCAGACACCCTGTGTTGCGTTCCACTGTCCTTCTCATCCAGGCTCCCGAGGCTTTTCCTGCTGCAGGGAGCAGAGAGACTGTCAGAGAGACGGCATCAGCCAAGACCAGCAACACCACAAGCAGCAGCAGCAGCAGCAAGCAGCTCACTATCTCCTCTCCCGCCAACATGCACCACCACCCTCCTCCCTGCGCCTCCATGGTAGGTTTCCATAGCAACCCCTGCCTGCCTCTGCAGTGCCAGCCTCAAGAGGTAGGGAGGTTTTCCTCCCTACATTCTGTAATGTACGGTCTGTGTTGCCATCCATCCATCCATCCATACCAAGCCACCGCCAAGCAGCGGACAGACACAATACCACACTTGTATCCCTGCATTCTCAGCTGTGTCCCCATTTTATGGACTTAAAGCGATAAATCAGTGGTGTTGTTATCTCTGTTTTACACATGGACCAAAGGAGAATGCACAATGGCTAGAGCAGAAAGAGATTTCCCCAAGCCTATTATTCAACCACTCTGGCTTTTTCTACAGAGAGAAAGAGTAATGATGACAGTTGTCGCATTGGTTGGTTGGTCCTGTGCTAGCCTATTGGTGTGTTGGGTGAATACTCTATTGGATGTGACTCATTGACATGCATTCTGACTAAGTTTGGTCAGTCTGCTGTTGTCACAATGCCTGTTCTCTACAGGTTCTGGGATTGACTTGGCAACTAAGGAATTTCTTCTTTCCATGCTGTACCTCACCAGACTATTTCAGTTGCCACATTTCAGACAGAATGACTGAATTGCTGTCAGCAGCGCAGATGTGAAAAGCAACGACGAACCTCCCCCCTTTTACTGCAGTCCACTGTTGCTGTGAAAATGCCTTTCCCACAGAAACGAGCGAGACAAATAACCCGCTTATACACAAAAGTCGGGAAATGGTGTCTGATAACCGTGTAAGTGGTCTTGATTTTGCATTATTTGCGAAAGCGACGGGGAAGCACGAGGCTGAAACAAACGACCCTCGGCTAGCGAACGATGGAAGGCTGTCGTCTGTTCCTCCCCACGCAGCCACGCGGGGCAGCCAGGCACACAGATTCATGTAATATATGAATACGAGACGAGAACAAGATGAGGGGAGGATGAAAGAAACATCCAAGGTCTCCAGCTGTATCAGATCTGCCTGAAAGGAATGCCTTGTGATGGGTGGGGAGAAAGAAGAGAGGGAACAGAACGGGTCCCTATCTCTCTGTCTCTTTCATCAGCACAGGAAAAAGGTGATTTTGGAGTAACTATTGCTATTGGTCGTGGATGCAGCAGATGCAAGAGCCTGGCTAGCATTCTCTCTCACCGCTGCCTGTCGCCCAATAGTGACAGTTATTAAAGCCAGAATCAAACTGGAGTGTAATGGTTTCTTCTTTTATTGTACTCCTCTTATGCTTCTGAATGGTTTTGACCTAAATAGCTAAGCCCAGCCGACAAAAAGTTGAAATGTGTAGAGCCAAAGGTAATCGAGATATCCATTGAAATCTAGATCTTTCTTTCTAAATATATGCCTCTGTGGTGAACTGTGCATGTGTCATCTAAAGGTCCCCCCACCCTCCCCCCGACAGTCTCGGGAAGAGGTGGCCGTAGTGCTCCCTCCAGTCCTCCCCCTGCCTCCCGCCAGGCCCACCCCCACCCTGCTGCAGCAGAGCCGGCCGTGCCCCTCCATGTTTGAGGATGCTGAGAGGGTCCTCCGGCAGGTCCAACGACACAAGAAGACCCTGGAGGAAAATGTGGAGGCCATGCTGAGGGCTAAGGACGGAGAGACCCTGCACTCCCAGTTAGAGGCACTCTCCTGCAACAGGTAACACACAGGTGGACTGCTCCGGTCTCCCCTGCAGCTTGGGGCTAAAATGAGCCTGAATGTTACGCCAATGTTGTTTCCAAACATTGGAGTAAAACAAGTTCATATTCTGGGTTCTGATGGGGTACGACAGTTGAACTAAGCTCATGAGGCATCAATGGGTATAATATCCTATCGTTAATTTATCAGTCAAAAAAATGGATGTGGCAACTAAAGAGACAAGCTTTAATGGACATAAACAGATCATTTCCTTAATAGAACCTTTGTTGAACTCTAAGCAGTTTAAATGTTTGAGGTGACTCCCCTCCACCACCAGTATGTATCACCACCGATGTGAGGGTAGAGATGTTAAAGATGGAGAACAAGCCCAACAGTCCCCCAGCATGGTCATTCAAGCAAATCTATCCCTGGAGAAACTTTCTGACTATAATAAATGTCCTCGCAGCATTTTGGGTTGTTGTTGTCAAGTGGGGAATGTGCGGAGGGCAAATTGGGAGAATTCAGGGCAGTGATTGCCTGCGCTGAGCTCCGTTGTTGAGAGCTGTGTATCTCCTGTTGAGAGCACACTGGAGGCTGCGGAGGTCTAAGCCAAATGGAACAATCCCTATGACAGGCAGTTGTCAGTGGGGAGGAGAGGGCGGGATGCGTCCCAAATGACGCCCTATTCCCCATGGCCCCTGGTTAAAAGTAGTGCACTACATAGGGATTAGGGTGCCATTTGGGACAAAGACAACTGCTGCCCTGCCAGCTCTCAGCCTCTCAGCTCGACCCAATAAATTCTATGTGAGATGTGGACTCTGAAGTGACTGACTGGAAACTGGGGACGCTTATATTTGTCCTGTTTCACTGCAAGTGGAAGGTAACCTGTGCGAGGTGTGAAATGGAATCAGCCATTATTGACAGCGATCCTGGAGCAATTAGGGTTAAATACCTTGCTCAAGGGGCAGATCCACAGATTTCTCTGCTCGGGGATTCGAACTAGCAACCTTTTGGTTAATGCGCTAACTGCACCTAGCATAGATAGACATGTAATGTTGTGATGAGCAGTGAGAATCTGTAACGTAGCAGATGTTTGGCATGTAGGGACATCTCAGTGCTTCCCTCCACTATCCTTCTTCTCAGTGAGTCTGCTTGAGAGACGGTGAGGACCCTGGAGGTTTTACCCAGGGAAATGGTACCTTATTTATTCATGGTAAGGTAATGGTACACAAATGAATGTCATTTCTTTCATTCTTGACTGATTTTTTTGTTTCCCTTCCTTGCCAACATTAGTATCCAGTAGGCCATCCTGCCATGTTGTTTCTGGAGAACTGAACAGGGAGAACTTTTGTGAAAGCATGGAGAGACCATTGATTAATCAACGTTGTAAATCTCAGGAGATGTTTGGTTGTGTTTGTTTGTTTGTTTACTGCCTTTCAAACAAGCCAAGAAATGGTCAAATCACTTCCTCATATAAAAGAGAGAGGTTATTTGAAGTATATACAAAAATATAAACACATGTGAAGTGTTGGTCCCATGTTTTTATTTTTGCACAAGTTTGTTTACATCCCTGTTAGTGAGCATTTCTCCTTCGCCAAGATAATCCATCCCCCTGACAGGTGTGGCATATCAAGAAGCTGATTAAACAGCCTGGTCATTAGAGAGGTGCACCTTGTGCTGGGCACAATAAAAGGCCACTCTAAAATGTGCCATTCTGTCACACAGCACAATGCCACAGATGTCTCAAGTTTTGAGGGAGCGTGCGATTGTCATGCTGACTGCAGGTATGTCAATCAGAGCTGTTGCCAGATAATTTATTGTTCATTTCTCTACCATAAGCCACCTCCAGTGTCGTTTTAGAGAATTTGGCAGTACGTAACCGGCCTCACAATCGCAGACCACGTGTAACCACGCCAGCCCAGGACCTCCACATCCAGCTTCTTCACCTGTGGGATCGTCTGAGGAGAGGGAGGGGGGTACTGAGAACTATTTATTTCTGTGTAAAGCCCTTTTGTAGGAAAAAACTCATTCTGATTAGCTGGGCCTGGCTCCCCAGTGGGTGGGCCTATGTCCTATCAAGGCATTAGGTTAGGGGCTAAGGTTAGGGCCTAATGCAATTATTTAAATTAACTGATTTCCTTATATGAACTGTAACTCAGTAAAATCTTTGAAATTGTTGCATGTTATGTTTATATTTTTGTTCGGTATAAATATCCGCTACACATCCGAAGCGTTGCATTCATCTTATGGAGTGGTGGCGGAGCGATGCCTTTTCTTGCCTAGAGATTCATTGTGACATTAATAAAGTTCACGTGGGTGAGATTGCCTAATGGCTTGCGATGCAGCACCCAAGGCTGAGCTCTGTCTCATTCTCTCTCTCTCTCTCTCTCTCTCTCTCTCTCTCTCTCTCTCTCTCTCTCTCGCTCTCTTTCGCTCTTTAATGGAGTGCGGAATAAGTGGTTTAAACATTGAAATGGAGACCGTTTGGCTGCCTTACTTCCACAGCACACAGACAGGGTCCTTCAGAAAGGAGTGGTCTTTAGCATAATGATACAGAGTCTCTCTCTGGGTGAAAAGTCATCTCATTACAGCCATAATATAACAGGAGTTTTCAATGCTCTTCCAATCATAGAAACAGGTTCTAATTCTCTCCCGCACTGAAGGAGCTAGATTACACCAGAAAAATATCATTACTAGAGTGGACAAAGCTTCTCAGACCACAGCAATTTCACTGATTTGAGTCGCATGGGTTCACTCAATATGGTGTTCTAATCCCAAGGACTATACATGGTGTGAATGATAAATCTGTCCAGAGAACAGGCAACGACAGGAACCATAGGATTTCAACATAAAGGAAAGTACAGTGAACAGGTTACTCAGACGATGTCATCACATAGCAACCACACAACACACATTACTACGGTATGATGTGTTTTCAGTTTGTTTTTTTAAATGTTGGCTCAGTGGGACACTACTCCCTCCACCTCGTATTATAATATAACTAAAACCAACCTGAGCCAAAATGGCAGCTCGTACGCTGATCATCTCCAAAATGGCAGCCGGCCGATAATCAGCTCTGAGCTAATGTCAGAGCATGACAACACAAACACACTGATTGATGCAGCTGCCCCCCCCCCCCCCCCCCCCATAATGGCGTCAGTCTTTTCCTTCATTGGAAAGGTCACAGGACTAGGATGGGGCTGCCAGATGCTCAGGTAAGGGGGAGGGAACTGTAGCGGACGGCTTGACATCCCCCTCAAATGTGACTGGATGGTTGCCTGATGGATTCAGTCATTTGTATGGCATGACATTGTAAAATGAAGCAGGGGTGTGACTTAATGCCATCTATTTCCACACAACATATTAATGAAGCCATTTGCAAACAAAAATGTGCCTCCATCTCAATTGCTCAAACAAGCGTGGCAGTCTGTGCTCTGTTTACTTGTGTTATAGCTCACCGGGTGGGTTCAGTGAGAACACACTTGGACGGGGGTCCTGGCCCCGGTCCACACCTGTCTCTGCCTGTCTGCAGTATCTGTGTTCCTAGAGTTGGTGGACTACTTCCACTATCACCACTCCACAGCGCTCTTGTTCTTTTTCAAAAACTGTTCTCGATTAGATTTATTTCCTCTCATTTCTTTTGTTTGGCCTCTCCAGCGTTGTGCTGCCGGACACATGCTGTCTCTGGCTTAAATATGAATCCCGATATCCCCAGTCTGTAAATTAGAAGCAGACAGCCATTTGTCCACGACCCTTGGCAGTTGGCACAGACAGTTGTTTGAATTTTTCAAACAAAACATTTCTCGGCAGGGGTTCAGGCAGCCTTGTCTGTTGTTGTTTCTGTGTTGGATTACAGAATAGTTGAGTCGTGGTGCTCTCTCTCCTCGACCTCATAGACAGTGACGCACAGTTCCTGTTTCCCATATTCCAGAGAATTTCCTGATGCTGTTCCAATGGGGATATTATGCCTGCAGACAACTACCATTAGGGCTAGTTCTGGTAATTTCTTACCATCTGTATGAATCATTGCATATTGGCTGTGTGATTCCCAGGCCTCCGCTTTCAGCTCTCATTTAAATGTTTTACATTGAATTTTGTCCAGCAGTTGATATGTTTGCCATCATGGACAAAAGCCTGTTACAATAAAGGTATAATCAGGCGTGGTGAACATTCTAGAATAATAATAGTACAGGTTTGTTTTCGAAGCAAGTCGTTTACTGAAGGTCACATGCTGAACTGATGACTGACACACTTGGGCGGCAGGTAGCCTGGCGGTTAGACTGTTGGGCCAGTAACCGAACGGTCGCTGGTTCGAAAACCCAAGCCGACAAGGTGAAAAATCGGTCGATGTGCCCTTGAGCAAGGCACTTAACCCTTACTTGATCCAGGGGCGCCGTACTACTATGGATGACCCTGTAAAACAACACATTTCACTGCACCTGTGACAAATTATTATTATTATTATTATATATTTTTGTGTCTGGAGGCATCGCCTGATTAGGTAGATCCATCCCAGATCACACACTCAAAGAGACACCAGGGCTTGGAGCTAATGCAGCCATGGAGGGTAGCTTCATCTGTATGGGTAATGAGGTTTGGGTCTGTGTCAATAAAGCTCAACTCCCTCTCCTCTACCCTCCTCTACCCTCCACTCTCCCTCTCCCCTCCCAATTCAGCCAGCTGCTCACCTCACAGCAGAGACCAGACCCCCCCACCCCCTCACTCCTCAGGATCTCAGAGGGAAAGGGAGATGGCATTTTTCTGCCCAGAGACAGCGACTCTCTCCTCAGCATCAAAATGAGGAGCTAGCTGCCTCCCTGCCTCGCTTGACGCACACACACACACACACACACACACTTGCGTAAACACACACACACAGCAGCCCTGGTGGGCTTTCCTCACTGAGCTGCTGCATTGATTCTGAGTTCTGGTAGGAATCTGTCAAGCCTCAGTACCCTCTCTCTAACTCTTATTCCTTGTTCTGTCTGGATAGCTGGCGCGGTGCTACAGAAATACAAAAGGAGAGGAGAAAGTGGGATCTGCATAATGTGGTCTTACCCTCTGATTATATCCCTCTGCCGTTCTCATATCCATAGCTGATGAAGTCAAATCAAATTGTATTTGTCACATGCTTCGTAGACGACAGGTGTAGACTAACCGTGAAATGCTTACTTACGGGTCCTTATCCAGCAACGCAGAGTTAAAGATCAAATCAAAAGTAAAAATAACATGGCTAGATGTAGGGAGTAGAGAAAAAAAAGTGTATTGATCTGTTGTGCTGATGACACAGTACGGTATATTAGGGATATACTAGATCATCTGGTTCCAAGTGTGTGTTGATATGGGTAGACAGACGATGCTCTAGTCTAGTGGAGCCAGCTACCGGTTGAGTTAAAATGAACAGGACGCACCCATTCCCGTTATTATGACACATACTTAGTGTTTCCTCATACGGAAACACATCAAGTGCTGTGTTACGAGTTCACGTTGATATGGTTGAGTGTCCTGGGAAGGGCAATACTGCGTGATTTATGTTATGCGGTGTGGATGGGGGTACAGTCCGTTGGTAAGTTGGGGACGTTGGCTGCAGCTCCAGCATGGTAAAGCATCCATGTGTTCCAGGGACACCACAGAAGAAGTCAGGATCAAGAAGACTGTGGATGCATGGATCATCGCCCTGAGCAAGGATATCCAGGTGAGTCATTTCAGAAGGTCACCTTGAGTCATTTCAGTTGGTTCGTTCCAACTGCCGTTTTTGTTTTTGGTCCAGTTGGATCAGCATATGGTGCACAACATGTCCAGTTGAATAGTGCCAGATCAAAGTGTCTTATGATCACCCGACACCCCATAAGATATTACATTTCGTTGACATTACTCTAAGTAGTCTGCCAGAGTGGTATGCGATCCAGAAAACGATATTTTTCAAGTCAAGTCTTTCAACTTATTTTCAACCCTTAGTCCTCCTCTGAGAGATCAAAATAATCCATGCAATTTGGTTTAAATGCTCCGTGCTGTTTGAAAGTAAATATCTCGGCCACAAAAGCCGCGAGGGACTGAGTTCAGCCGCCCTTTTTTCTAGGCTTTGCAGCAGAGAGCATATTCCAACTGGTTCTCTTTTTCTTTTTTTTCTTTTTTTTTTGAAAAAATCTTTCTGGCACAGTTGAGATTTGACTCAAACTCCGAGTTGATGGTTCACAATTTCACTGTGGTAGAAGAAGAGTGATGCTCCATAGAAAGAAGTGCGTTTGAGCAGCGGTAATGACTGCTGACTGTGCCAAATAAATGTCCCCAGGCTTTCATGTCCTCACGTCCAAATGTCTACAGTACCAGTCAAAAGTTTGGGCACACCTACTCATTCCAGGGTTTTTCTTTCTTTCTTTTTTGCTATTTTCTACGTTGTAGAATAATAGTGAAGGCATCAAAACTCTGAAATAATCATGTGGTAACCAAAGAAGTGTTAAACAAAATGTGTTTTATATTTGAGATTCTTCAAAGTAGCCACCCTTTGCCTTGATGAGACCTTTGCACACTCATGGCATTCTCTCAACCAGCTTCATGAGGTAGTCACCTGGAATGCATTTCCATTAACAGGTGTGCCTTGTTAAATGTACATTTGTGGAATTTATTTCCTTCTTAATGCATTTGTGCCAGTCAGTTGTGTTGTGACAAGGTAGGGGTGGTATACAGAAGATAGCCCTATTTGGTAAAAGTCCATATTATGGCAAGAACAACTCAAATAAGCAAAGAGAAACAACAGTCCATCATTACTTTAAGACATGAAGGTCAGTCAATCCAGAACATTTCAAGAAGTTTCTTCAAGTGCAGTCTCAAAAACCATCAAGCGTTATGATGAAACTGGCTCTCATGAGGACCGACACAGGAAAGGAAGACCGAGTTACCTTTACTGCAGAGGATAAGTTCATTAGGGTTAGCAGCCTCAGAAATTGCTGCCCAAATAAATGCTTCACAGAGTTCACGTACATCTCAACATCAACTGTTCAGAGGAAAATGTATGAATCGGGCCTTTATGGTCGAATTGCTGCAAAGAAACCACTACTAAAGGACACCAATGAGAAGAAGAGACTTGCATGGGCCAAGAAACACAAGCAATGGACATTAGATTGGTAGAAATATGTCTTTTGGTTCCAACCGCAGTGTCTTTGTGAGACGTAGAGTAGGTGAACGAATTATCTCCGCATGTGTGGTTCCCGTGAAGCATGGAGGAGGTGTGGTGGCGTGGTGGTGCTTTTCTGGTAACACTGTTTAGAATTCAAGGCACACTTAACCAGCATGGCTACCACAGCATTCTGCAGCGATACGCCATTCAATCTGGTTTGCACTTATTGGGACTGTCATTTGTTTTCAACAGGACAATAACCCAACACACCTCCAGGATGTGTAAGGGCTGTTTGACCAAGAAGGAGAGTGATGAACTGCTGCATCAGATGACCTGGCCTCCACAATCACCCGACCTCAACCCAATTGAGATGGTTTGGGATGAGTTGGGCCACAGAGTGAAGGAACAGCAGCCAACAAGTGCTCAGCATATGTGGGAACATTCAAAAGCATTCCAGGTGAAGCTGGTTGAAAGAATTCCAAGAGTGTGCATAGCTGTCACCAAGGCAAAGGACGACTACTTTGAAGAATCTCAAATATAAAATCTATTTTCATTTGTTTTAACACTTGTTTGGTTACTACATGATTCCATGTGTTATTTCATAGTTTTGATGTCTTCACTATTATTCTACAATGTAGAAAATAGTTGGGGGTTTTTAAACCCTTGACCAAACCTGTGACCAAACTTTTGACTGGTACTGTATATAATTAATCTGCTGAACCTGAAGAAATTTGTTTAGATTACGGCCATGGGATGCGTCCTAAACGGCACCCTGTTCCCTCTATAGTGCACTACTCTTGTAGTGCTTTATAAAGGGAATAGGGTTCAAATGTGTCTCATGGCTGGATGTTGTCTGTTATTTGTCTGTAACATCTGAATCCATTGTCTTTGTGCGAGGCTTTCAGTTTTAGCTGAAGAAGACAATGACCATTTCTGAACAAAGGACTATCCCAAGATAGGTCACTAAATGCTGTCCTCGAGTAAATCCCCCGTTGCTTGGTTGTTGTTTTTTTGTGGCAGGCCGACATTACGAAAGAAGACCTTGTTGCTCAGACGAGAGCTAAAGTCAGAGAGTCCTCTGCTGCTGCCGCCGTGTTGCCCCAGAAAGACAGAGGGACCAAGAAGGACACCACCACCTGTAGGCTTAATGACGTGAAGAGCAGGAGTCAGACTGGGCGGCCTCGAACAGCAGGAAGTAAGCCCTGTCAGAGAGCCGGCAGAGGACAGACCGAAAGCACCGAGGAGCTGAACAGACGCAAACACACCGCTGCCCCCAGTGTGAGGCTGAGACCATCTCCATCTCATCAGGTGGTGAGCAACATGACAGCACTGAACCTGCTCTCTATTCCCTGTGTAGTGCACTACGTTTGACCAGGGCACTATATAGGGAATAGGGTGCCATTTGGGACAAAGACGACTGCTGCCCTGCCAGCTCTCAGCCTCTCAGCTCGACCCAATAAATTCAGCCTTTGACAGCACTGAACCATACACCCCCTTCATTTCACTCATCAACAGACCATTAGCAGCGTGACATCACAGCCCGTATCTATACTGTCTCTTTGAACACAACCTGCTGTCTTTGCTTTTCTGAAACCCTTTATTTACTCATGTCATCCGTTTTAGTGTTTCGAGTGTTGACCGACTTGTCGACGGGAACCGAACAGCAAAGTGGTCGCACCGCTCCGTCGCGTGTCCTGCTTGTCTTCCCATCTGGACACAGACACGGCATTTCGGAAGCTTCCGCCACGTCGGTTCAACGAAATGAGGTTTTCTAAACGGGGCCATATGTTTCCTCCCACATTGATAAGTAGCAACGACACCTGAACCAGACAAAGAACGAGCCTGCTTATCTCCAAGTTGCATTCCTTTTAATGCTTAATGGCCGACCGCGTTTCCAATGAGCCCAAGAACAACGTGCAGACAGAACCAAGCGACCCGGACAGTGCTTAGTATACCCCTGTGTCAGCTCTATCCACTTTCAACTTTCAGTTTCAATTTTTTTGGGGTCACACATACAGCGGGTGTAAAACAGGTCAGTGACATGCTTGACTTGCCAGCTCTTTCCCAACAATGCACAATAAAGCTAGTAACATTCCTCAGAAATAAAGCATGTGAAATGGCATCAGGTCTTCTATGCAGGTCAGTGCAGTATCCATGTGGCCGTTACTTTGTGTACAAGCCTGTTAGGTGTTCTCTTTATTACGCAAACACAGGAAGGACAAGCCACACGGACAGCGCTTCAGATATAAGGTTGAAAGAAAATAGCTGGAGGCTGAGAAAAACAACACTCGGTACAAGAATCAGTGGCGCTGAAGTGCAAAAAGTAGCTTCATCGGTTCCACAGACACACACCACACACACACACACACACACACAGTAGTTTCATAGTCTATTCCTATTACAGAGTCAGTGTGGAGAGATGACGTCAAACCAGGATGGAGAGGAGTATTTGGTGAAACTGTATGGGAAGGCTCTGTACGAAGGCAATCGGAGGACACTGAAGAAAGGGCCCTATCTCCGATTTAACTCTCCCTCTCCAAAATCCAAAGCCCCGCGGCCAAGAGTGGTAGAGAGTGTGAGAGGTGAGTGGTAGAGAGTGTGAGAGGTGAGTGGTAGAGAGTGTGAGAGGTGAGTGGTAGAGAGTGTGAGAGGTGAATGGTAGAGAGTGTGAGAGGTGAGTGGTAGAGAGTGTGAGAGGTGAATGGTAGAGAGTGTGAGAGGTGAATGGTAGAGAGTGTGAGAGGTGAATGGTAGAGAGTGTGAGAGGTGAATGGTAGAGAGTGTGAGTGGCAGAGAGTGGTAGAGAGCTGAGTGTTAGAGTGTGAGTGGGAGAGAGTGTGAGTGGTAGAGAGTGTGAGAGGTGAGTGGTAGAGAGGTGAGTGGCAGAGAGTGGTAGAGAGCTGAGTGTTAGAGTGTGAGTGGCAGAGAGTGTGAGTGGCAGAGAGTTGAGTGGCAGAGAGTGTGAGTGGCAGAGAGTGTGAGTGGCAGAGAGTTGAGTGGCAGAGAGTGTGAGTGGCAGAGAGTGTGAGTGGCAGAGAGTGTGTGGTAGAGAGTGTGAGTGGCAGAGAGGTGAGTGGTAGAGAGGTGAGTGGCTCACCAGAGATCTCAACAGGCTTATGTCTTCCCACAGTTGTTCATGTGACGTGTTCTCTCTGTCGCTTCCTTTAGCACTTAATCACGAGCTCTCTCTCTCTCTCTCTCTCTCTCTCTCTCTCTGTCTTTCTCTCTTTCTCTCTCTCTCCTTCTCTCTCTCTCCTTCTCGCTCTCTCTCCTCTCTCTCTCTCTCTCTCTCTCTCTCTCTCTCTCTCTTCTCTCTCTCTCTCTCTCTCTCTCTCTCTCTCTCTCTCTCTCTCCTCTCTCTCTCTCTCTCTCTCTCTCTCTCTATCTCTCCTTCTCTCTCTCTCTCTCTTCTCTCTCTCTCTCTCTCTCTCTCTCCTCTCTCCCTCTCCTTCTCTCTCTCTCCTTCTCTCTCTCTCTCCTTCTCTCTCTCTCTCCTTCTCTCTCTCTCTCTCTCCTTCTCACTCTCTCGCTCTCTCCTTCTCTCTCTCTCCTTCTCTCCTTCTCTCTCTCTCTCCTTCTCACTCTCTCTCTCTCTCTCCTTCTCTCTATCGCTCTCTCGCTCTCTCTCTCTCTCTCCTTCTCGCTCTTCTCTCGCTCTCTCTCTCTCTCTCTCTCTCTCCCCCCCCCCCCCAGGGGTGAAGATGAAGTCATCGAAGACCCAGACCAATCTCCCCCATGGACGGTCAGTCTCCTCTCCCCTGTACCCGGCCATACCCAATGAACCTCAGTACATCTTCAGCCCGACCCGTGGAGGAGCCCAGTACCACCCTGGGACCTCGCTGGAGGGGTACCTCATCCCCATGGCCATCCCACTGGGTGAGACTGGACTCTACCTGGGGCCGATATACCCATTTTACACCACCGTTCCGACCCTTACTGTTTTGACTCGAACACCAATTCCAATTTTCCCATTGGAAGCTAGCTAACACAACTCTCTCTCTACTGTTTGTTGGCTGTGCCTCGAAGGCCATCTCACTGCAATAAAATGGTTCCTGGGCTGACCTATTACAGGAGTGCGGTGCCTCAGTGCGTGGTGTGCCACTCTGTTCGTCTCCATCCTCTCTCAGCTGAAAGGTCACTGGATTGTGACACGGACCAAACACACACGGGCACAAAGTAATGTTGAGGGGAGACGAGGAATCTAAAGGCCTTAATTAGTATTACAATGAAGCTTCTCAGTTTAAGGCTTAATTCTAGCTTCTTTTCCCTCTCTCTTTTTCTAATTCCAAACCTCTATTTGAATAAACTCCAAGTAGGTCCTGGCTCTCTCATTTGTTTGAGGAGCTGCATCTGATCGACTGCTTTCTCAGGCAATCGTCATTTTTGCTTATTGAAACGTTTTTTGGCGTAGCGAGTTCTGTACGTTTTTACAAGATAGCATGTTCCCTTTCCTCGAATGAGGATGACCTCGCCTAAACTTCTATCGACATTCGTTGAATTTATATCGTTATTTTGAGAAATATGTTTATTTTCTATTTTGGTTTAAAAATGTATGATGATACCCTCAGCACCTCCACACACACAAAAAGCTAAATGGGCATTTCTGATAGGAGCTACAGTAATAACCTGTAATTGGCCAGCAGCCAAGTCAAATGAATGACGCGTCGTATCTGAAACGGAATCAAATAGAATTAAATCAAATGTTTTTGTTCAAACAGCGGGAGATCATTTGTCTCTTGTCTCCTGTCTGCTTTGTTGACCTCGAGTGCCGGTGGGGGGTTTTTCAGACGGAGAGAACAAAAGAAGACCGGTAATAGCATCTGCAATGCAGTGTCTCTCTCATTACTGTGTTCGAGAGAGGGACAAGTTCCTTTACTCTCCAACACAGACTCGTCCCCATGTGTTAGTGGGACACACAAACACACGCACTTGTTAGTGTTGGGGCTTATTTGGGAGTGTCTTGATGGTTCCCTCTCAAGGACAATAAAGGGTGATTTATCAGTGTGTCTGTCTGCACGGGGGTTTGCCCGATTCCTGCCCTTCGCAGCACCGTAATGCCGCCCCATAGTAAAGCTCTCTAGCTGTTATGCAGTCTATAATCTGAGTCTATAAATCTGGGTAGCTAATTCTGACAATTACGTTCCTATAGCAGCATATATATATATATATATATATAATCAATGTCATAAATGTGTACTGCATGCAACTCCCTGGTTAATCACAACACAGCTTCCGTATGGTGTTTCTATATCTATGGCATCACCATATCTATGCAGGACTTCCTGTTTCAGGTATCATTTGAATACTCTTTGCGCCGGTGAGACAGTGAACCCAGGGGGAGACCGAGAGTAGAGGCAGAGGGCACGTGTGGTCTGGAGTCTGCGGCACTACCACTAGACCAGACTCTGCCACTCCTAAATAAGTAGGCCTGAGATGAAAGTTTCTGGCTTCCATTAATAACTGATGAGGATGGTAACTTATGTCTGGAAGGGGTTAGGACTGGGAGAGCAGAGCAGAGCAGTCGGTCTGAGTGTGTGTGTTAGCTAGTCAGAGACCGTGTGTCACGTTGTGAGGGTAGAGATTAGAGCTGGCCTAATTCTTCTTCTCTGGCTATGCATCCCCGGGGAGGGTGGAGGCCTCCAGGAGCCTGCCAGCCCTTTCATCTGCTACAGATGCTCCCGCTCCCACTCTCACTCCCTCCGACACACAGAGGCACAGCTCAGGACAGTTCTCTCTCGTTCTCTCTCTCGTTCTCTCTCTCTCTCTCTCTCTCTCTCTCTCTCTCTCTCTCTCGTTCTCTCTCTCTCTCTCTCTCTCTCTCTCTCGTTCTCTCTCTCTCGTTCTCTCGTTCTCTCTCTCTCTCGTTCTCTCTCTCTCCCGTTCTCTCTCTCTCTCGTTCTCTCTCTCGTTCTCTCTCTCTCCCGTTCTCTCTCTCGTTCTCTCTCTCTATCTCTCGTTCTCTCTCTCGTTCTCTCGTTCTCTCTCTCTTGTTCTCTCTCTCTCGTTCTCTCTCTCTCGTTCTCTCTCTCTCTCTCTCTCTCTCTCTCTCTCTCTCTCTCTCTCTCTCTCTCTCTCTCTCTCTCTTTCTCTCTCTGTGCTGTGCTGGAGACAAGTCTTCTATCAGAGTGGTTGGTCAGACACATTGGAATCTGTGTGCTGCTTTTCTTGCTTGTGAACCCCGTAGGGTATCAGTGTACAGCAGCAAGGCCACACTTTCCCTAAAATCACTCCACACACTGACTTCTTTGTTTCCCATCTCGTACATGTTGTTGGTCACTGGGTTTGAATACCAGCATTCTGCATCCGTTCCTTGTGTCTCATTATCTGCTATTTTGGCTTGGTTCTCCTTCCAGTTCTATTTACATTCGACCCCGTCTTGGGGCGAGGAGGACGACTGCAAATGAGCTGGGATGGTTTTCCTATACTGCCAGCAGTTACACAACCGACCAACCCTGCCCACGTGTTTTCCATAAAAAGTACTTGCACATTCCAAATGACTCAGAGCCACTTGCTCCGAATGAACTAACAAAAAAAGAAGTCCCCCTTTTTGGATGTCCTTCAGCCAAATGATGGAAATCATAAAGCTTATGTTTCCCCAGCTACGGGCTCAGAGCTGGATAAACAGCTTTCTGTCGTCCGCTGTGCTCCGAGCAGATTTACGTTAATGTAATCCTGTGTGTTATATTACAGGGTGTTTTAGGGCTGGGCTTGCATGGCCACGTGTCTCTTAATATCTTAATAGGCGTTAACTCATCAACAGAAGCCCTCACCAACGAGTCCAGTAACAAATCCTACAACCAAACTACACTCTGTCTGAACTTATCAGCTAGTTTTCCCAAACTCCCCCTCGCCAAACAGATGCCGAGTGGCGCGCGGGTCCAGTGGGCAGCGTCCCAGGTTGGCAGATGTGTGGAGGACAAAAGAGTGTGAGAGTTATTATTTAGGATGGCGTTTACAGCCCTCCTCTTCCCACAACGGACCCGAACAGCAGCTCAGGAGAGATACGAGCCAGGTGTGCTCTCTGTGCTCGGTGCTTTCCACAGGCGGAGCGAGCCGGCCACGGGAGGAGAGCAGCTCTTAGCACGCCCAGCACGTAATGCTCTTCACTGTTCACTACCCCCGTGTTGTGTAAACACGGTTGAGATATTATCTGCTCTGCACCAAGGGGATATACTCTTATGAGCTGGAAGGGAGAGACAGAGAGTGGAGGAGAACGAGGGAGAGAGAGAGAGAGAGAGAGAGACGTACCCCTCTCTCTTCTTAAGTGCATCTAGCATGCGATATTATGGCCTCCCCTTGCATGTATCATCATACGCTAGTGCTTGAAACAACAAACAACTTGTTTTTTCCCTTGGTGACTTTTCGTTGACGGTCGCTCAGTGCCATGATTATAACCAACCACCAGTGTTTAACAGTCTTGCCTCTAGACACTTCGCAGGAAGTACCTCTTCAGCATACTGTTTAGTTTGATTTTAGCGTCTGCTGACTTTGGGTCTTGTGTGTCTAATTGAGACCGTATTTGACATGTCTCCCTCTCTCTACCTCCAGGCCAGCCCAGAGTGGATGGATTGGCCCCCCAGCCCTCCCGTGTACTCATCAGTGACCGGCCAGTGACCACCTCCATGCCCCCCTCCCCACCCAGACCGGCCCCCGCCCCCCGCAAACCCACCGTGGCCGTGCCGGAGGTGACGTCTGGCCCGAGGAGAAGACGAGCACAGCTTCAAGTGCAAGTAAGGCTCCGCCTCATCGGTCAGCCTCGATATCTGCCTGGTTGTGGCCAATCATCCCAAATGGAATGGCATCGTTGTGTGGACTGTCTAATCATGCATCTGAACTCTCGCTCTGAATGCACCAGGTTCAGCCCAGTGTGAATATCGAACCCTACACGCCAACCCCCATCCAGAGCCCAGCTCCCTCTCCACCACCACCTCCTGCTGCTGCTCCTCCAGACATACAGGTACAGTAACACCCCAATGAGAAATGTGACTTGTCTCCCCTCGCCCACCCCTAGCCAGCTGCGTGAAGGCCCAGTATTATGCAGTAACATTATGCTGTAATGGGCTCAGCCTCAAAATCATCCATCAATCAGCATCTAGACCAGGCCAGTGAAACGTGTGGTTGTACTATGGTGTGCAGGACTGCACTCAGTACCTTTCCCCCCAATACCTTTCCACACTCCCCAGGACATAAGACACCCCCCCTCCTGCTTGCCCCCAGACCGGGACTCCCTTCTTGCTGAGTCCACAGACTGGGGTAGAAAAGGAGCATTGAGTGAGAGGTGTAACAGTATCCTTATGGGGAGGGAGAGGAGGGAGTGGTCCCAGGGCTGGGGGTTGTCCGTGCCTGCCGTGATGCCTGCTCCTGTTCTGTAGACACCTTTGTTTCTTGCCTGCTAACGTTTCCACAGGATGCATCCCAAATGGCACCCTATTCCCTATATAGTGCACCACTTTTGATCAGAGCCCTATGCACTACATAGGGAATAGGGTGCCAATCTCTCCCAGACTGTTTGATTCATGACGCCGCTAGCCTTCCTCAGTAATGTCTCCATGCTGGATTGGCTGTGATGGTGTTGTGGGAAGAGGGCCTATAATGTATCCCATATAGCAGCTTGTGGCAGACCATTCACTGGCTATAGATGGCAGTTTGGCCCTCTGAGCTTGGCCCAGCTCCAGACCACGGGGGCTTCTGGTGGCTTATAGGAGAGAGCTTTTTTCTCTTCATGCAGCACAGCACATTTTTTTGCAATGAGATGTGTGTGTGTGTGTGAGTGTGTGTGTGTGTTGCTCCCACGCAAATATTTCCACCGTGAGTGTGTGTGTGGAAGTGAATGATTAATAAGACTCACAGGAGGTTGGTGGCACCTTAATTGGCGAGGACGGGCTCGTGGTAATGACTGGAGCGGAAAGATTGGAATGGTATCGATCACATGGTTTCCGGATCTTTGATGCCATTCTGTTCACTCCGTTCCAGCCATTATTATGAGGCGTCCTCCCCTCAGCAGCCTCCTCTGACAAGACTGTGGTGGAGCCTGCCAGGCTGCAGTGCTGCTCACACTTAAGGGCCCCGGCCACTCGCTCTCTCTCTCTTACAAATTCAACTCCGCTCCAGTCAGGCAGGCACATATGGTTGCCTGGCAACGGATGTGGGTTATCAATCTCTGTGCTTGCAGTGGGAGTCAGTCGATGCAAGGACAAAGCAGTGCTGTAGAGGTATGGCTGATGTCTGACTGCTGCAGTGAGCATTCTTCCTCCTCCTCATAATACTGCTGGTCACACAGCAGTTATGCTGATTGCAGCTTTGGTTATGTCCTAGAATTGCTGAAAGATTCCTGGAGTCGGCTATCCGGTTTTCTCTGGTGGTCTAAATGTGTTCTCATTCCTATCACCGTCCTGGCAGTAATGTCTTTGTCATAAGTACTCCTTCAGTTGAGTCATGTCTTGCTATGTACTTGATATTCTAGCATTCCACACTGTCTGAGGGCTACTTTTGAGAGATTAAAAAATGTCTGTTCCGCTCTGCTGTTCTTTGGTTATCAGTTTAGTTTAGAACATAGTAGACCTGTGTCTGTTCATTTTCTATGAAGTCTGGCCACTGAGCAGGGAAGTGTGTTTTAAGTGTGGGTGGCCATTTTCTTCCTCTGTCTCACTGAGGTAGTAGGGAATCACCTGGCCACTATTGGCCTGATCTGTCCGGTCCATCTCTCACCCCCCCGTGCTGACTGAGTGGAATGATAATGTGTTCTGGTTCTGTGCCTCTCTCTCTGCAACACTCTGCCCTCCAAGTCCTGGAGCTTTATCCGCAGTCCACAACAAACACTGCAGCTCTCAGTTCTCTCACACTCACTCACCTACCGCCACAGACGGCTCAATACAACCCGGTCGGTCCCACACAACCCGGACGGCCCAATACAACCCAGACGGCCCAATACAACCCGGACGCACCAAAACAACCCGGACGCCCCAAAACAACCCGGACGGCCCAATACAACCCGGACGGCCCAATACAACCCGGACGGCCCAATACAACACAATACAACCCAGACAGCCCAATACAACCCGGACGGCCCAATACAACATAATACAACCCGGACAGCCCAATACAACCCGGACAGTCCAATACAACCCGGATGGCCCAATACAACCCGGATGGCCCAATACAACACAATTACAATCCAGACGGACCAATACAACCCGGATGGCCCAATACAACACAATACAACCCGGACGGCCCAATACAACCCGGACGGCCCAATACAACTCAGACGGCCTAATACAACACAATACAACCCTGACGGCCCAATACAAACCGGACGGCCCAATACAACACAATACAACCCGGACGGCCCAATACAACCCGGACGGCCCAATACAACCCGGACGACCCAATACAACCCAGACGGCTCAATACAACCCAGATGGCCCAATACAACCCGGACGCCCCAATACAACCCAGACGGCCCAATACAACCCGGACGGCCCAATACAACCCAGACGGCCCAATACAACCCGGATGGCCCAATACAACACAATACAACCCGGACGGCCCAATACAACCCGGACGGCCCAATACAACTCAGACGGCTCAATACAACACAATACAACCCAGACGGCCCAATACAACACAATACAACCCGGACGGCCCAATACAACCCGGACGGCCCAATACAACACAATACAACCCGGACGGCCCAATACAACCCAGACGGCTCAATACAACCCAGACGGACCAATACAACACAATACAACCCGGACAGCCCAATACAACCCAGACGGCTCAATACGGCCCAATACAACACAATACAACCCGGACGGCCCAATACAACCTGGACGGCCCAATACAACACAATACAACCCGGACAGCCCAATACAACCCGGACGCCCCAATTCAACCCGGACAGCCCAATACAACCCGGACGGCCCAATACAACCCGGACGGCCCAATACAACCCGGATGGCCCAATACAACACAATACAACCCGGACGGCCCAATACAACCCGGACGGCCCAATACAACTCAGACGGCCCAATACAACACAATTACAACCCAGACGGCCCAATACAACCCGGACGGCCCAATACAACACAATACAACCCGGACGGCCCAATACAACCCGGACGGCCCAATACAACCCGGACGGCCCAATACAACACAACCCGGACGCCCCAATACAACCCGGACGCCCCAATACAACCCGGACGGCCCAATACAACCCGGATGGCCCAATACAACACAATACAACCCGGACGGCCCAATACAACACAATACAACCCGGACGGCCCAATACAACCCGGATGGCCCAATACAACACAATACAACCCGGACGGCCCAATACAACTCGGACGGCCCAATACAACACAATACAACCCAGACGGCCCAATACAACCCGGATGGCCCAATACAACACAATACAACCCGGACGGCCCAATACAACCCGGACGGCCCAATACAACACAATACAACCCGGACGGCCCAATACAACCCAGACGGCTCAATACAACCCAGACGGACCAATACAACACAATACAACCCGGACAGCCCAATACAACCCGGACGGCCCAATACAACCCAGACGGACCAATACAACACAATACAACCTGGACGGCCCAATACAACCCGGACGGCCCAATACAACACAATACAACCCGGACGGCCCAATACAACCCGGACGGCCCAATACAACCCGGACGGCCCAATACAACCCGGACGGCCCAATACAACCCAGACGGCCCAATACAACCCGGATGGCCCAATACAACACAATACAACCCGGACGGCTCAATACAATACAACCCAGACGGCTCAATACATCCCAGACGGCCCAATACAACACAATACAACCCGGACGGCCCAATACAACCCAGATGGCCCAATACAACCCGGACGGCCCAATACAACCCGGACGGCCCAATACAACCCAGACGGCCCAATACAACCCAGACGGCCCAATACAACCCGGACGGCCCAATACAACCCGGACGGCCCAATACAACCCGGACGACCCAATACAACCCGGACGACCCAATACAACCCAGACGGCTCAATACAACCCAGACGGCCCAATACAACACAATACAACCCGGACGGCCCAATACAACCTGGACGGCCCAATACAACACAATACAACCCGGACAGCCCAATACAACCCGGACGCCCCAATACAACCCGGACAGCCCAATACAACCCGGACAGCCCAATACAACCCGGATGGCCCAAACCAACACAATACAACCCGGACGGCCCAATACAACCCGGACGGCCCAATACAACTCAGACGGCCCAATACAACACAATTACAACCCAGACGGCCCAATACAACCCGGACGGCCCAATACAACACAATACAACCCGGACGGCCCAATACAACCTGGACGGCCCAATACAACCCGGACGGCCCAATACAACACAATACAACCCGGACGCCCCAATACAACCCAGACGGCCCAATACAACCCGGATGGCCCAATACAACCCGGATGGCCCAATACAACACAATACAACCCGGACGGCCCAATACAACCCGGACGGCCCAATACAACTCGGACGGCCCAATACAACACAATACAACCCAGACGGCCCAATACAACCCGGACGGCCCAATACAACCCGGATGGCCCAATACAACCCGGATGGCCCAATACAACACAATACAACCCGGACGGCCCAATACAACCCGGACGGCCCAATACAACTCGGACGGCCCAATACAACACAATACAACCCAGACGGCCCAATACAACCCGGACGGCCCAATACAACACAATACAACCCGGACGGCCCAATACAACCCGGACGGCCCAATACAACACAATACAACCCGGACGGCCCAATACAACCCAGACGGCTCAATACAACCCAGACGGACCAATACAACACAATACAACCCGGACAGCCCAATACAACCCGGACGGCCCAATACAACCCAGACGGACCAATACAACACAATACAACCTGGACGGCCCAATACAACCCGGACGGCCCAATACAACACAATACAAACCGGACGGCCCAATACAACCCGGACGGCCCAATACAACCCGGACGGCCCAATACAACCCAGACGGCCCAATACAACCCGGATGGCCCAATACAACACAATACAACCCGGACGGCCCAATACAATACAACCCAGACGGCTCAATACATCCCAGACGGCCCAATACAACACAATACAACCCGGACGGCCCAATACAACCCAGATGGCCCAATACAACCCAGACGGCCCAATACAACCCGGATGGCCCAATACAACACAATACAACCCGGACGGCCCAATACAATACAACCCAGACGGCCCAATACAACCCGGACGGCCCAATACAACCCAGACGGCTCAATACAACACAATACAACCCGGACAGCAAAAATACAACCCGGACGGCCCAATACAACCCAGACGGCCCAATACAACACAATACAACCCAGACAGCCCAATACAACACAATACAACCCGGACGACCCAATACAACCCAGACGGCTCAATACAACCCAGACGGCCCAATACAACACAATACAACCCGGACGGCCCAATACAACCCGGGCGGCCCAATGCGCACTGGTAACTACACTCATTAGCACAATGGTATTCCTTTTAATGACCAAATTCCTTACCCGGTAGCCTAATAGCACCTGTCAATCAAATGGTCTGTTAAATGAAAACCGTCTACTACTCCGTATAGTACTGGCATGCTGCAAGGGGAGTCCATGGGAAATGAATCAAGCATTTGAACCAAGCAGGTTATTTTGTGTGTTTACTACAGCAACTAGTGCATATGTATCACAGGCCTCTCAATCAGTCATAAGCAGTGTGTTTTCTGCTGAATACGGAGGCTTCGTTCTCCTGTAATCCTGTGCTGTGTGGGACAGTATGTGAATAAACCTGGTGCCAAACACTGGTTTCAGTCTGAGCCACGGTTAGCTCATTGAACTAATGTAATAAACTTTCCAAGTTGATTCGGAGACTCACACTACATGGGGTGAGTGCACTGTATGTAGGGAATAATCAAGAACACCGCTGAATGGTGCTCGTATCGGTACCTCCTGCAATCACGCCGAAAGAAATCACTGAGCTTGAAGAGCAGTTGTTTTTCCTATCATAGATTCAATATTTGGACGGGCGGGACTCAGCGAGAGGCTCCCGCAGATTTTCGATCGGCCCGTTGCGTTGGATTGATCGGGTTGTACTTTATGAATGGGAAGCAGGAGGAGTTGGAAAGCGCTTCATAATTGTCTCTCTCTCCCAGGGCGTTGTTGTTTATTGTTTACGGTCAATAGCCGCACACAAATCTTAGAATGTCACCACAACCCTATCGATAATAATTGGTTTTCCAGGCATTTTGTCATTGTCTAGCATGAACTGCAGGTCTGCCATAGCTGGAGGGAATGAGTGTTAATTCACCTTTTGAACCCAATAGTTAGACGGGTTAAATAAGGACTATAATCTAGCCGTCCTCTTTATTGCAGAGTGCGGAGGGGAGGCATGATGAAGAGATGGATGATGAGGAGGAGAGCGTTTTCCCCGGAACACATTTCCTGGAGGTTGCTGACATTGCCCAGGTAGAGTCCACGTGAAAATCCATTTTTGCGTGTCTGTGTGTGCCCAGTCCTGTGTGTGTAGGAAGTATGTGGCATCTGAGTCACCAGCTCAAGGGCATCTAGAGATCAGGTCTGCTGCGTCCAACACTTTTAACCCTATATCCTTCTCCCTTGACATTCACCTCCTTAGAAGGCTGATTTGAAATTGTGCAAAAGGAATAGATTATTTTATTCATTTGATTTTCATACAGTGTGTCACCTTTGCATGCCAACGAGATAGCGATATTCAGAGCGGTGCCACAGAGCTTTGAATTTCTCCTCCCTTCCACGCATAAAAAAACAATAATAATTCAAGTCATCATAAATGGATGTTCATTTAATTAGAAACTCTCGTCAATAATAGGCCTATGTTTTTTCACCTTCCTTTGTAATAGCTGTTGTACGTTTTCTCTTCGCTTGATGCACTGTCTTTCTCCAGCAGCCCTCCACCGTGGCTTCGCGAGGAATTTGTATGTTATGTAAACCTACATCCCCTCAATCAGCAAATCCACACAAACCATCAGCTTTCCATATTCACCGCTAACAAGAGGCCAAAGCAGCACTGACGCAAATCGGGCCATTAAGGCAGGTTCCTCGCGGTCACACAAGGGCAAATAGTTTGTTAACATAGAAATGCTCCTGTTGTCATGATTGTGTGAGGAGGCTTAGGAGAACAACAGGCTCCACAGCTGTCAGAAAGGAAAGAAAGAGAAAGAAAGGTATTGGAATAAAAAGGGGGTTTGAATTGAAGAACATCTCTATGGTTCCACAGTGCCCTCTTTTGGTCGGGAAGTGAACAACATTCTCAAACAAGGCCGGTTTGAAGTGTAGCTTTGTGTGGAATTGATATGCAATGGAAATTATGTTAGGAGAGGGAGTTTTACATTTGGTAGGAAATGGTGTCCCAAATGGAAAAAGTAGGGCACTACATAGTGAATATGGTGCCATTTGAGATGTATTAGTAGGGTTCAGTTGCTGCCTGCTGCTGAATCACTGTCTGGGCTACTCTGTCCTCTCATTGTTTCAAATTGTGGTCATTTGGATCAGAGAGATTGATCCAATAAGTAATGCACACATTACCAAAAAAGTTAAAGCTGTAAAAGTTTTAATGTGATCTGGAACCATTTCCCATAATTAAGCTCTTTTTAAAATTGCGATCTTTCCCTGCAATCACTCTTTAACGTTTCCCAACAACCCAATGAAGAGTTGTTTTTAAAACCCCATCAAAACAATGCATCCAGTCAAAAAAGAGAGATCATGAAACATGGGCTGAGTCTGTTGTGTTACACAACCGTGTATAGACGCCAGCTACTAGAGTGTCCTCACCTCAACACCCTAACACTATTTAGCTATTTATTTATTTAAATGTTTTGACCAAGCAGAAAACTTCAAACAGTCCCCTTTTGGCAGACTTTCCCTCTCTCGTTCTCTCTCTCTCTCTCTCTCTCTCTCTCTCTCTCTCTCTCTCTCTCTCGTTCTCTCTCTCTCTCTTGTTCTCTCTCTCTCTCGTTCTCTCTCTCTCTCTTGTTCTCTCTCTCGCTCTCTCTTGTTCTCTCTCTCTCTCTCATTCTCTCTCTCTCGTTCTCTCTCTCTCTCGTTCTCTCTCTCTCTCGTTCTCTCTCTCTCTCTCGTTCTCTCTATCTCTCTCGTTCTCTCTCTCTCTCTCTCGTTCTCTCTCTCTCTCTCGTTCTCTCTCTCTCTCTCTCTCTCTCTCGTTCTCTCTCTCTCTCTCTCGTTCTCTCTCTCTCTCGCTCTCTCTTGTTCTCTCTCTCTCATTCTCTCTCTCTCATTCTCTCTCTCTCTTGTTCTCTCTCTCTCTCGTTCTCTCTCTCTCTCTCTCTCTCTCGTTCTCTCTCTCTCTCTCGCTCTCTCTTGTTCTCTCTCTCATTCTCTCTCTCTCATTCTCTCTCTCTCTCTCGTTCTCTCTCTCTCTTTCTCTCTCTCTCTCATTCTCTCTCTCTCTCTCGTTCTCTCTCTCTTTTTCTCTCTCTCTCTCGTTCTCTCTCTCTCTCTCTCTCTCGTTCTCTCTCTCTCTCTCGTTCTCTCTCTCTCTCTCGCTCTCTCTTGTTCTCTCTCTCATTCTCTCTCTCTCATTCTCTCTCTCTCTCATTCTCTCTCTCTCTCGTTCTCTCTCTCTCTTTCTCTCTCTCTCGTTCTCTCTCTCTTTCTCTCTCTCTCTCTCGCTCTCTTGTTCTCTCTCTCTCTCTCATTCTCTCTCTCTCTCGTTCTCTCTCTCTCGTTCTCTCTCTCTCGTTCTCTCTCTCTCTCGTTCTCTCTCTCTCTCTCGTTCTCTCTCTCTCTCTCTCGTTCTCTCTCTCTCTCTCGTTCTCTCTCTCTCTCGTTCTCTCTCTCTCTCGTTATCTCTCTCTCTCGTTCTCTCTCTCTCTCGTTCTCTCTCTCTCTCTCGTTCTCTCTCTCTCTCGTTCTCTCTCTCTCTCTCTCTCTCTCGTTCTCTCTCTCTCTCTCTCTCGTTCTCTCTCTCTCTCTCTCTCGTTCTCTCTCTCTCTCGTTCTCTCTCTCTCTTTCTCTCTCTCTCTCTCATTCTCTCTCTCTCTCGTTCTCTCTCTCTTGTTCTCTCTCTCTCTCGTTCTCTCTCGCTCTCTCTCTCTCTCTCTCGTTCTCTCTCTCTCTCTCTCTTGTTCTCTCTCTCATTCTCTCTCTCATTCTCTCTCTCTCTCATTCTCTCTCTCTCTCGTTCTCTCTTTCTCTCTCTCTCTCGTTCTCTCTCTCTCTCTCTCTCTATCGTTCTCTCTCTCTCTCTCGCTCTCTTGTTCTCTCTCTCTCTCATTCTCTCTCTCTCATTCTCTCTCTCTCTCATTCTCTCTCTCTCGTTCTCTCTCTCTCGTTCTCTCTCTCTCTCGTTCTCTCTCTCTCGTTCTCTCTCTCTCTCTCGTTCGTTCTCTCTCTCTCGTTCTCTCTCTCTCTCGTTCTCTCTCTCTCTCTCGTTCTCTCTCTCTCTCTCGTTCTCTCTCTCTCTCTCGTTCTCTCTCTCTCTCGTTCTCTCTCTCTCGTTCTCTCTCTCTCTCTCGTTCTCTCTCTCTTGTTCTCTCTCTCTCTCTCGTTCTCTCTCTCTCTCGTTCTCTCTCTCTTGTTCTCTCTCTCTCTCTCTTCTCTCTCTCTCTCTCTCTCTCTCTCGTTCTCTCTCTCTCTCTCGCTCTCTCTTGTTCTCTCTCTCATTCTCTCTCTCTCATTCTCTCTCTCTCTCATTCTCTCTCTCTCTCGTTCTCTCTCTCTCTTTCTCTCTCTCTCTCGTTCTCTCTCTCTCTCTCTCTCTCTCATTCTCTCTCTCTCATTCTCTCTCTCTCGTTCTCTCTCTCTCGTTCTCTCTCTCTCTCGTTCTCTCTCTCTCTCGTTCTCTCTCTCTCTCTCGTTCTCTCTCTCTCTCGTTCTCTCTCTCTCTCTCGTTCTCTCTCTCTCTCTCTCGTTCTCTCTCTCTCTCTCTCTCGTTCTCTCTCTCTTCTCTCTCTCTCGTTCTCTCTCTCTCTCTCTCGTTTCTCTCTCTCTCTCTCGTTCTCTCTCTCTCTTTCTCTCTCTCTCATTCTCTCTCTCTCTCGTTCTCTCTCTCTCTCGTTCTCTCTCTCTCTCTCTCTCTTCTCTCTCTCTCGTTCTCTCTCTCTCTCTCTCGTTCTCTCTCTCGTTCTCTCTCTCTCTCTCTCTCTTGTTCTCTCTCTCTCTCGTTCTCTCTCTCTCGTTCTCTCTCTCTCTCGTTCTCTCTCTCTCTCGTTCTCTCTCTCTCTCGTTCCCTCTCTCTCTCTCGCTCTCTCTCTCGCTCTCTCTCTCTCTCTCTCTCTCTCTCTCTCTCTCGTTCTCTCTCTCTCCCTCTCTCTCTCCCTCTCTCCCTCTCTCTCTCTCTCGCTCTCTCTCTCGCTCTCTCTCTCTCTCTCTCGTTCTCTCTCTCTCTCTCTCTCGTTCTCTCTCTCTCTCTCTCTTGTTCTCTCTCTCTCTCGTTCTCTCTCTCTCTTTCTCTCTCTCTCTCATTCTCTCTCTCTCTCGTTCTCTCTCTCTTGTTCTCTCTCTCTCTCGTTCTCTCTCTCGCTCTCTCTCTCTCTCTCTCGTTCTCTCTCTCTCTCTCGCTCTCTCTTGTTCTCTCTCTCATTCTCTCTCTCATTCTCTCTCTCTCTCATTCTCTCTCTCTCTCGTTCTCTCTTTCTCTCTCTCTCTCGTTCTCTCTCTCTCTCTCTCTCGTTCTCTCTCTCTCTCGCTCTCTTGTTCTCTCTCTCTCTCTCATTCTCTCTCTCTCATTCTCTCTCTCTCTCATTCTCTCTCTCTCTCGTTCTCTCTCTCTCGTTCTCTCTCTCTCTCGTTCTCTCTCTCTCGTTCTCTCTCTCTCTCGTTCTCTCTCTCGTTCTCTCTCTCTCTCGTTCTCTCTCTCTCTCTCGTTCTCTCTCTCTCTCGTTCTCTCTCTCTCGTTCTCTCTCTCTCTCTCGTTCTCTCTCTCTTGTTCTCTCTCTCTCTCGTTCTCTCTCTCTCTCTCTCTCTCGTTCTCTCTCTCTCTCTCTCTCGTTCTCTCTCTCTCTCGTTCTCTCTCTCTCTCTCTCTCTCTCTCTCTCTCTCTCGTTCTCTCTCTCTCTCTCGTTCTCTCTCTCTCGTTCTCTCTCTCTCGTTCTCTCTCTCTCTCTCTCTCGTTCTCTCTCTCTTTCTCTCTCTCTCTCTCTCTCGTTCTCTCTCTCTCTCGTTCTCTCTCTCTCTCGTTCTCTCTCTCTCTCTCTCTCGTTCTCTCTCTCTCGTTCTCTCTCTCTCTCGCTCGTTCTCTCTCTCTCTCTCTCTCGTTCTCTCTCTCTCTTGTTCTCTCTCTCTCTCGTTCTCTCTCTCTCGCTTCTCTCTCTCTCTCGTTCTCTCTCTCGCTCTCTCTCTCTCTCTCTCTCTCTCTCTCTCTCGTTCTCTCTCTCTCTCTCTCTCTCTCTCTCGTTCTCTCTCTCTCTCTCTCGTTCTCTCTCTCTCTCGTTCTCTCTCTCTCTCTCTCGTTCTCTCTCTCTCTCTCTCGTTCTCTCTCTCTCTCTCTCTTGTTCTCTCTCTCTCTCGTTCTCTCTCTCTTTCTCTCTCTCTCTCATTCTCTCTCTCTCTCGTTCTCTCTCTCTTGTTCACTCTCTCTCTCGTTCTCTCTCTCTCTCTCTCTCTCTCGTTCTCTCTCTCTCTCTCTCTTGTTCTCTCTCTCTCTCTCGTTCTCTCTCTCTCTTTCTCTCTCTCTCTCATTCTCTCTCTCTCTCGTTCTCTCTCTCTCTCGCTCTCTCTTGTTCTCTCTCTCTCATTCTCTCTCTCTCATTCTCTCTCTCTCTCGTTCTCTCTCTCTTGTTCTCTCTCTCTCTCGTTCTCTCTCTCTCTCTCTCTCTCTTCTCTCTCTCTCTCTCGCTCTCTCTTGTTCTCTCTCTCATTCTCTCTCTTTCATTCTCTCTCTCTCTCTCGTTCTCTCTCTCTCATTCTCTCTCTCTCTCGTTCTCTCTCTCTTTTTCTCTCTCTCTCGTTCTCTCTCTCTCTCTCTCTCGTTCTCTCTCTCTCTCTCGTTCTCTCTCTCTCTCGCTCTCTCTTGTTCTCTCTCTCATTCTCTCTCTCTCATTCTCTCTCTCTCTCATTCTCTCTCTCTCTCGTTCTCTCTCTCTCTTTCTCTCTCTCTCGTTCTCTCTCTCTCTCTCTCTCTCGTTCTCTCTCTCTCTCTCGCTCTCTTGTTCTCTCTCTCTCTCTCTCATTCTCTCTCTCTCTCGTTCTCTCTCTCTCGTTCTCTCTCTCTCTCTCGTTCTCTCTCTCTCTCTCGTTCTCTCTCTCTCTCTCGTTCTCTCTCTCGTTCTCGTTCTCTCTCTCTCTCTCTCGTTCTCTCTCTCTCTCGTTCTCTCTCTCTCTCGTTCTCTCTCT